>NW_024382794.1:0-5081 GCF_016835505.1 Polypterus senegalus | reverse complement strand
ATCCTCGCCACCTTCTCCTGGTATGCGAACTGCAGAGGGGTAGCGGTCCTGTGGCTCAGGTGTGCATCCAGATGTGACATAAGAGCAACAGGCCGGAAGTCATTCAGCTCACTAGGACGTGATACCTTGGGACAGGGGTGATACAAGATGTTTCCAAAGCCTGGGTCTCTCCCTGTTCCAGGCTCAGGTTGAAGATGCTGTAGAGGACTCCCCAGTTACAACACACAGGCCTTCAGCAGTCGTGGCGATACATCATCTGGACCCGCTGCTTTGCTGGTACGAAGTCTTTTCAGCTCTCTGCTCACATGGGCTGCTGTAATTGTGGGTGGGGATGTCTCACCTATGCTGGTATCAGCAGAAGGATGGTTGAGGATGCAGTACTCCGCGGTGAGAGTGGGTTAGGTGATCAAACCTATTAAAGAAGTTGTTCATTTGGTTTGCTTCTCCACGCCTGTCTCGATGGCGCATCCCGCTCGAGCTGCAGCCAGTGATAATCTTCATCCCATCCCATACTTCCTTCATGCTGTTGTTCTGCAACTTCTGCTCCAGCGTTCTCCTGTACTGCTCTTTCGCCGCCCTGAGCTGGACTCGGAGTTCCTTCTGCACGCGCTTGAGCTCATGCTGATCACCACCTTTAAAAGCCCTTTTCTTCTGGTTCAAAAGGCCCTTGATGTCACTTGTAACCCATGGCTTGTTGTTAGCATAGCAGCGCATACTATTGTTACTGGAACTACAATGTCCATACAGAGTTGATGTAATCAGTTGTGCATTCAACAGCCTCTTCAATGTTCTCACTATGTGACCCAAGCAATACATCCCAGTCTGTAGTTCCAAAGCAGTCTCTCAGAGTCTGCTCTGCCTCAGGGGACCACTTCCTGAATGAGCGTGTAGTTGTAGGTAGCGCCCTCACTCTTGGTTTGTATTGTGGCTGAAGCAGAACCAGGTTATGATCTGCTTTCCCAAGCGCAGGCAGCGGGTGGCGCTATGCGCTTTAACGCTTGCATACAGTAGGTCGATAGTCCTGTTTCCCGAGTGTTACAATCCACATACTGGGAGAAGGCAGGTAATGTTATAAAATACTGAGAATTGTATTACATTATGGTCACTTGACCCTAGTGGTTTAATCACCTCTACACTCTCAATTCTATCCTGATTATTACAGAATACTAAATCCAGACAGGCTTCACCCCGTGTTGGTGCTTTAACATGCTGTGTTAAAAAACAGTCACTGATTACTTCTAAAAACTCTTGCTCTTGTGCTCCTCCATCTGCAAGGTTATCCCAGTTAATATTTGGATAATTAAAGTCCCCCATGACTATAATATCCCCCTGTAAACTTGCCTTTTTGATATTACTAAAAAGATGTGTGTTGAAATTACTGTCTAAATTGGTTGGTCTATAACACACTCCTAAAATAAGACCTCCTTCCCTATTATTTTCCAGCCGAAGCCACATGTCCTCACTAAGATGGGGCTCATCATCCAACTCAAGATGACTTACATTTAAACCCTGTTTGGCATAAACAGCAACCCCACCTCTTTTTCTGTTCTGTCTATCCTTCCTAAAAATTGTGTATCCCTCTATGTTACACACATCCCCATCTTTGTTATTTAGCCAGGTTTCTGTTATTGCTATAATATCATAATTATGCTCTGCTACATACAACTCCAACTCACTTACCTTATTTTTGATACTTCTAGCATTAAGTCAAGCTACTTTCAATGTGTTAATCCTTCTACATTTACGTGTTTGCTTTGAATTTACATTACTATGCATTTTTATTTCTACACCATTGTTTGTTCTTCCATGTATAGATCCAAATCTGGCCTGTCCTAAACTCCCTGGCCCCATTCCCTAGTTTAAACAATCCTTGACTAGCCTACACATACGCCTCCCCAATACATTGGTACCCCTGGTTCAGATGAAACCCTGCCATGGTGGAACAGGTCCCATCTGTTCCAAAAGGAGTCCTAAAGCCCCATAAACCTATACCCTTCTACCCTGCACCAAGATTTCAGCCATGCGTTAAGCCTTCTAATCCCCCTCAATCTTACCGGGACTGGAGCGTGGCAGCTTGGTACCAAACTCTTTGAATTTGGACAATGACAACTGGATCCACCCCGCCTGGCCAAGAGCCTATCCACCCTTCCAGGGAGGTCTTCCACCTGTGATCCCGGAAGGGAACACTGTGCGAGACTCTCTCTCTCTCTGGAGCACACCTGCGCTTCAATCCCCCTAATGATTGAGTCCCCAACTATCACTACCTCTCTTTTTTTGGGAACTGGTTTTGAGGTGGCCAGTTGGGGCTCCTCAACTCTGCCTACCACCTCAGAATTATCAGAGTCCCCGTCCAGCTCCGCAAGGTCATGATAACGCTTTGATACTTCTAATTCTGGAGTTGATGCCCCCGGGCAGTGTGCATTCTTTACCTTACGCTTGTGCCCGGGTGACCCACCTATTCCTACCTGTCTGGTCTGAATCTCCTCCCGCGCCACCTTAGGGGTGCACACTATCTCTAAAGGACACCTGGGCCAAGTCCGCCACCTCTGTTACAACACAGGTCAGCCAACCCTCCTCCATTTCAGCGACCCTGAGCTCCAGGTGCTGGATCAGCTGGCATCTCTTGCAGATGTAGCCCCTCATAGACAACTGGCTCTTCCAAACCATCATCTAAAAAGTCCAACATCCAAAAGGACTTGCATTGCACTGGCCTCATTATTAAAATTTGACTTGGGATTACTAAACTGCCTTAACTTTTTTTTTCTTAAAATTAAATTTCTTCTTTCGGCTGCTCTTTAACTTAAATGGTAACACTAAGATCTGCTACAGATATTTTACACCTTTTCCCCTTAAGCTCCTGTACTGTTCTCCCTCTCAGCTGCCTGCTGTTTGCCTTCTATGAGGTTAACTTTTACTTTTCTCTGTCTCTTCTCCTAACTTTGCACCCTCTTACTTATAAGCTCTTTCACTGGTTTTGTACCCTCGTGACATCGAACCAATACGCTGTCGCCATTAACTGTTCTACCTCTGGACCGCTAAGGACTGTTTAATTTAAAATAAACAAATAAATAAACTTTACTACCTTATTTGCTCCTATTGCTCCTTGTGCCTGACCGGGCGCCTTAACGCAGGTCGCCACCTTCGTGACACTGAGCTTCCACCTTTACAGCTTTGAAGTCAGCCGCTGCTCTTTTTTTTTTTTTCCTTTAAACTAAGGAATCGCTGTTACGACGACGCCGGTTATTTATTTACAAATGCCGATATCAGTTACTGCTGCTTTCTACCCTATCGCCCCGATGCTAATTTAAATATACATAACAAGAACAGGTACAAGTACAAATAACTTTTCCAAGCGCACTTCCAAACACCCAGCTACTTTTGCTCTTGTCGGCGTAAAAAAGCAAAAACCCTTCTAAAGACAAAAAAAACTTTGAAAATTCCCACACGATTCCTTGGCGGTAACCAAAACCCAAGTTTTTAAGAGCAAAATGTATTTTTGTTATTTAAATCTCACACCACAGAACAAAACAACAACTCTCAACAGACTCTAGCGTTTGCAAAGCACATCGCCAGCACAAAGCACACGTGACCTACAGCTCACAGTTGCTTTTGTCAAATTGTATAAAGATGTATACACATCTACATATATACATATTGTCAGGGATGCCAGGGGCCATGACCTGGCCGGGACGCCCGGAGGGAACCGGAAGAGGGTCAGAGCCCGCCTGGATCACGTGGGTTTGCCTTCGGGTTGCTTTGGGGACCACGGGTCAAGGGCATGGAAGCCTTTCCCTGTAGGGGCCCGTGGTCACGCGAGGAGGCACCCCAGTGCCTTGGGGACCTGTTGCCCCAGCACTTCCGCCACACCAGGAAGTGCTGGGGGGAAGATTTATAACGGCGCCCGGAGAGCAGCCGGAGGACAACTGAGACTTCCGCACGCTGGGGCGTGGCAACGAAGGAATGCCGGGAACACCAGGTGCTCATCCGGTCATCTATAAAGGGCCGCTCCATTCATTCGGGCTGGAGTCGGGTGGAAGGAGGACAGCAAGAGGAGAGTGGAGGCGGCAAGAAAGGCATTTGTGGCCAGGACTGTTTGGGGTACTGTGCACTGAACTGGGTTTTGTGACCATTATTTGGGGTCTGGGTGACCAATTAAGTGTAAATATTGTAAATAAACGTGTGGTGGTTTGTGCAAAGCAAGATGTCTGCCTGTCTGTGCCCGGGCCAGGTTCACAATATATATACACATACATATACACACATACATACACACACACATATACATATATACATATACACATACATACATACATACACATAAATATATATATACACACACAGACACATATATATGCATATATATGCATATCTACATATATATAAACACACATATATATATCTACATATATACACATATATACATATCTACAAATACAGGTATACACAGTATATATACACATACATACATACATACATACATATATATATATATTGTGAGCTGGAGGGCTGATCGCACCCCAAGAAGATACGGACGCCCCTGGGAAAACCACAGAGCCCGAAACACGGACTACCCTCGCATTGCTCATTAACCTTGCACTATAACGCTATAAAGTTCAGCGTAACTCCGCCGACTTAAAAAGCCGTGCGCAGCACCTGTCAGTTTTGGTATTGATTTCTTTTGCTTTCTCTCTCTCTCTCAGACTGCCTCTGCTCCTGACGCGTTTACATTCGAAGAAGAAGAAACTCATGTAACCTTTAAATGAAAGACGAAACAGCCATCTTTGTCAAGGAGCAAGTTTGAAGTGGCAAATGTTTGTTTGCAGTGCTTGAATAAAATTCTTCTTTTTTCCACGATCCCGAGTGTCTCTGTGCAAATCTGTGACCCAAGTGTGACAAGTGGTACCAGGAGTGGTTGCACAGATGGATGCTGAAGATTATTTATACCAATTGGCTCAAAGTATTCCACTACCAGCTGATTGGAAGATGACATCCTGAGATTCCTGTTGTGGAAATCAACAATATTCGTGATCTGAATGTTCCAATTGTTAACCGTCAACCGTAATCTCGACCTCTTGAATAAC
>NW_024382793.1:0-20280 GCF_016835505.1 Polypterus senegalus | reverse complement strand
GACGCAGTTGTGAATAGGTGTTTTGGTGGAGACGACAGATAATGAGTCGAAAGATCTAACCCTAGAAAAACCCACGTACAACTGACCGTAGTTGAAGACTGGTTGTTGTAGATTAATGCAAATCTTTGCAAACGTTTGTCCTTGGGACTTGTTGATAGTCATGAAGAAGGCGAGTCTGAGTTGGAATTGTGTGTGTTTAAATTTAAAAGGGAGATTGGTGGAAGTAAGGAGAGAGATTCTGGGAATGAAGATTGTTTCAGAATTTTGGATAGAAATCAGTTTGCACTCAATAATATGTGTATGCATTCGGGTAACGATGAGTCTTGTTCCGTTGCAAAGACCTTTTGATGGCATAATATTTTGGAGGAGCATAACTATGGCTCCTACCTTTAGATGAAGGATATGGGGAGGCATGCCAGTTGGTGTGAGGGTGTATAAAAACTTCTGTGAGTACATTAGTTGATCATTAGGATGGTCACTGACCACTGTATCTACACTCTTGAAGGTCACTTTTTCACCCTGTATACGATCAAGAAGTTTGTGGTTAATATGTAGAGAATCGTCGTTTGTGATGCTAAGTATTGCTCTTGCAGCAAGTTCTTGGGGAGTCACAGTCGATAAATTAATATCACCGTGAAGTTGAGCAACTGGGTCTTGTTGTGGTAAACATTGAGAAGGTAGTTCTGCCGTGTCTCCAGTTTTAACTTCCCCAACTTGAAGAAGCCATTGAACAAATTGAGTTTCACTTTCAAGAGCTTTCATATTTTTTGTGAGTTTTAGGACCTTCATTTCATTACACAGCCTGTGCTTGTTGATGCAAGAGGCAACAGTGAAGGCTCGAGAATCGCGGAAGATAACAGGCAGTATTTTGTGGAAATCTCCACCGAGAAGAATGGTTTTATTACCGAAAGGTGCATTTTGCTGAGTGAGATCTTGTAGTAGTCAGCTTGAAATGCATAACAATGTGTCATTGGGGCTTCATCCCAGATGATAATTTTCACTTCAAGTATATTATTGGCATCTTTGGTATTTGGCTTCACATTGCAGGTTGACATTGGTATGATTTGAAGAGGTATTTTGAGCACGTAATGTGCAATATTGCCGCCAGGTAGCAAAGTTGAAGCAACTGCTATTGCCACATCTCCTCTACCTCACACAGAATGAATGAAGGTTTTGTATACAAAGGTCTTGCCTGTTCCTGGGGGGCTGTCGAGAATGGAATGAACAGGTGGATTGTATATTTCCTGCAGTACTGTTTGTACGACTATTCGCTGATCATCATTGAGTTGTGTGTAATCTGAAGCTACTTTTTGTTCACTTTGAATGTCAACACAGGTTGGAGTATAAGGTGTGATGAATTCGGTGACTGGGAGATGAAATTGTTGAAGAGTCAATAGCAATTGAGTATTTCATTAATTCCCGAGAGAACGTACATCGGGGCAGAGTTGTCTCATATGTACAGGCATCTTAGTTTTTGTAGCTTCATAAAGAGTGTCATGCCAAATCTTGACATCATTAAGGAGCCCTAACTCTTAACATGCTGCTTTAAATGAGCTGCATATGTTTCCATTTATGGTTCTAAGCTCCTGGAAAGTAGTAGCTCCTGGAAACAGAGTTAAAAAGGTGCGTAAGTAGTAGCGTTCAGAGTCTTGAACAGAGAAAATTGGCATTCTACCTATAGCGTTACTTTTTCTGAGTCGTTGCTTCCACACTCTAGCCTTGGAATCGAAAGTATAATAGTGTGGAATGGAGTGATTTCGCATATATATCCGTCTTATTCAGGTCAAACCATGCTGTTAGCTTAGTTTTTCTCGTTGCTTCTCGATTTAAGGTTTCTTCTTCGAGACCTTCACGAAACAGGACAGTTTGTTATTCGTGAAGATGGACAGGTAATCGTATAATTGTGTGAGATTTGTTTGACATACTGTACCCATTAAGACGCCACATAGCTTCTGGAGCACTAACATATCTTCCGTCCAAGAAAGTCATGATTTCATCATGAACCAAGTCATCGTTAGCATGTTCTTGCTGTAAGGTAACGGAAGCTGCATCATAACCTTTGTGAGCATATTTGTAGAGATATTTGATGGACTTTATAGATGAGCAAACTTTGACATTAATATGTGCATTGAATTTTTTACTCAACCAAGGGTTGTACAGAACTATCCATCGATCATCAATTATAAACTTGCCTATTTGTGCAGTTGGCCCTTCTCTTCTGTGGTTGATTGGGTACCCGTTAATGTTTTCTTGCATGGGTTCCTTGTAATCTTTCGGGAATCGCTTGGTGCAAGTACCATCCTTCATGCACAATGCTGTTGGGTTACCTGCTGTACCGCATGGTCCATGTACCATACATTTAATAACAATTTCAAATAACTTGCGGTCAGTGTCAGGGAGAGGGAGTTCAGCAGTGACATATTTATCAATGTCATCTTTGGTTCTTATTTTAGAATTATTGTGAACAGTAAACAGCATGTGGGCATGAGGAAGGCCGCGCTTCTGTAATTCGATTATGTAAATATAAGAGATAACAACCCCAAAAAGATGTTGTTGTAGAATATCTCTAAGTAATTCCTGCAGCCTAATCCAAAAGACTCGTACTACAATATCAGGTCTGTGCTTTGGTCTTTGGGTATCCGACAGTGCATGTAGAATTACCCGCCAAGCAGGATTACATGTGAAAGTGATAAATAAATCAGGCTTTACGAATTTACGTACTATGGCCATGGCATCCTGATAGTTTGTTGCATACATCTTGGACTTATTGCAATTGTGGACGGTAATATGATCATTTTTCCTACACGTACGTTATTATTTTCAGCCTTTGCTTGCAGTGCGTCTGATTGTCCTTTATATTGTTCCATGCGCAGATCTTGTTGATATAATCTGAGATAGTTGAGACGCGCGCCCTCTGTTTTAACATACGCATCTATGACATACTGTTGGAATAGTTTGCCGCCGGAGTGCAAAATACTAAATGTATTCCTCATTGATAATCTGTATGCGTAAAATTGGCATTGAGTAAGCCTGATTCGGTTGGCGGTTCTTTTATTGGGAACATGTTGTAAATCTTTGTCCCTTATCTTTGTCTCCATAAGGGAATAAAAGTGGGTAAACCATTGGATTGCAATTCATATTAAGCGTGGAAATCTGTTTATAGGAGTTGCCTCTGGGATAGATGCAAATATCCCTTTCAGCAGGGGTTCGCCATCTTCTCCGACAAAATCGCTGCAACATCGGTGTGACATGTCGGGCATTGTATCGTCAGAAATCCTGCCCAGGGTTTTCCTTGAAAACCATTCGTACAGATGCTGTTGGATTGGACTGAGCAATTTCATGCATTTGTTTATATGATTTAGCAAAGGGGTTGATTGTTCTGAGCATGGAATCTAGCTGGAGAAGTACATTTTCGCAGCTTGCAGTTTGCTTTATTTTGTAAGCGTACTTCAGTAGCTTGCGCTGTGTCAAAAACATATAACTGTCCATATCCTGGAGGTAGAAGTGTTAGCGTATAGTGGTGAGATTTGGTGATAAATTTGCCTGTGTATTTTAAAACAGTATGTTCCGTGGCCAGGAGGTTGAGCTATCTGTGCACCGATGGAAGCAAACGCTAGAGAAGAGTTGTATTCTCGAATGTGTTCACGATAGTTTTTACCTTCTGATGTTTGCTGTGTAAGAAGCTGTTGTAAAGACACAGGTGGCTCCCGCAAAGGTGGTAAAGCTACTTTACCGTCGTGGCAGCACCTCGAGTACTTGTTGGATGTATTACGCTCAGCAGGCCAGTATAGTGCATGACAGTGTTTGCACTGCTGGTCTGGAGTCCCAATGTTGTACTCCTGGCCAGGAAGACAGGAATGAGGTACCTTTTGTAATGGGAAGAGGATTGTGTGTATGTCTGCTGAGACTGCGTTGGTTTGGAAACATTGCATTGCAGATGTCGCATTGCAAGACTTGTGAATGAGTTTTGTTGTGTTTAGTCAGACAATCCTGTGTAGTGAACTTCTTATTGCATTTCTGGTACTCATATAGTTGTTGGGAAGAATGCCTTTTCTTGTGTTTAGCAAGTGAGGTTCGCGTTTGAAAAGTTTTGTTGCAGGAATCGCACTGGAAGAATATGTTACTAGAGTGGGAGTCAGGTAATTTTTAGCGGAGTGAAATTTTGTGTGTTTGTGAAGATAGTTCTGCGTTGTGAAATGTTTTGTGCAAGTGTGACACTGAAACAATTTGTCGTTGCAGTGATTTTCTTGTGTTTGGCAAGGCTGGGTTTTGTTTTGAAAGGTTTACTACAAATGTCGCAGAAGAAGGTTGTACCAGTAGATGAAACTGTAGTGTTTTGTGGAAGAGAAGAATGACTGAGGACTGATGTGTTGGTGTTATCAGACATCATGTGCTGCTGTGGAGACATGATCGGAATCGGTAGGACGGTTTCATAGTGGCCATTGTCCAGTTGTCCTGAGTACAGAAGGTAAATGAAGAGAGTACATCCAGAATTGTAAATGCAAGGTGGGATGTTGGGGTCGTGTTTGAAGTAAATGACAATAGTAGCATGGAGAATCTTTGAAAGAGCTTGAATTTCAGCTTCACCACCATAAACTCCAGATGTTGACATGTATTGATTGTACTCCTGACTTGTTGTGATAACTCGATTTGCGTTGGAAAGAACAACAGGAAGAACGTCTCCAAATCTGTCCCAATGTGATGCAATGAAATCTACTGCCCTATGTTGTAGTGAGAGTGCATTGCCTTCCTCAACCATTTGTGTCAAGAAATAACCCACTGATAGGAACAGGCAGTTGCCGGATCACGGAATAGAGATGACGTTGTACAAAAACCCGTCGACAGAGAAGACACTGTCGTTCATTTTATAACAAAGGCTTAGGAAACAACCGTTGCAGTATAACGAAAATAGCAAACTGTATGGGAGGCCGCAGGCAGAGTGGGGAAGGGCTTGGAAGAGGACGAATAGGAATCGAGAAATGCTGTGTCATGTGCGTGTGGGCAGGACCGGTTTTAAAGAGGAGACGCAGGCAGCAAAATGCCATGTCGGCTGCATGTGGGCGGGACCGGTTTTGAGGTGGAAGCAGGACGAATCAGAAGAGAAATATATATAAGAGATAATATGAGAAACAAAAGAAGAAACTTCTAGAAGTTGAGAAAGCTGATTATAATTACATATAATGCATCATATGCTGTAAAACACAAATAAATACAAATTGTAAGCACCAAATATTACTGTGCACTGTCATTATGTTTTAACACATACAATAAATTAATCACTGAAGAAGCAGGGTGACATATTTTAAAACTCAAGATTATTTTAGATGCTTTTCTGAACCAAAGATAAAAAAGCATAAATAACTGGACTAACTCCAAAGGTCATCCCAATGACTAATACTGTATTAAGAAGTTCCTTATTTCATGTAAGATATAAGAAGTAACAACAACACAAAAATCAAACAAACTGAGAGGTAACCAGCAGACCCCAGTGACCCTGTAGTTAGGATATAGCGGGTTGGATAATGGATGGATGGATGGATGAATGTAAATATAAATGAATACAACCACATCAGTACAATGCTGATCTTTGTGATATTCACAGTTATTTTTTAACCATAAAAGAATGGATTTCAAACCGAGATGTAGTGATCAATTGATATTAAAACCAAATGAGTAACTATGGCCACACCAAACATGTTAGAACATTGGAACAATCTAGACGAGAACAGGCCATTCAGCCCAACAAAGCTCGCCAGTCCTATCCACTTGTTTCCTCCAAGAAGACATCAAGTCGAGTTTTGAAAGTCCCTAACGTCTTACTGTCTACCACACTACTTGGTCGCTTATTCCAAGTGTCTATCGTTCTTTTTGTTAAGAAAAACTTCCTAATGTTTGTGCGAAATTTACCCTTAACAAGTTTCCAACTGTGACCCCGTGTTCTTGATGAACTCATTTTAAAATACAAGTCTCGATCCACTGTACTAATTCCCTTCATAATTTTAAACACTTCAATCATGTCACCTCTTAATCTTCTTTTGCTTAAACTGTAAAGGCTCAGCTCTTTTAATCTTTCCTCATAATTCAACCCCTGTAGACCTGGAATCAGCCTAGTCGCTCTTCTCTGGACCTTTTCTAGTGCTGCTATGTCCTTTTTGTAGCCTGGAGACCAAAACTGCACACAGGACTTAAGATGAGGCTTCACCAGTGTGTTATAAAGGTTGAGCATAACCTTCTTGGACTTGTTCTCCACAGATCGTGCTATATAACCTGACATTCTGTTAGCCTTCTTAATGGCTTCCGAACACTGTTGGGAAGTTGATAGCTTAGAGTCCACTATGACTCCTAAATCCTTCTCATAAGGTGTACTCTCGATTTTCCGACCGCCAATTGTGTATTCAAACCTAATATTTTTACTTCCTATG
Organism: Polypterus senegalus; assembly: GCF_016835505.1. Taxonomy (NCBI): domain Eukaryota; kingdom Metazoa; phylum Chordata; class Cladistia; order Polypteriformes; family Polypteridae; genus Polypterus; species Polypterus senegalus. Next base: position 13,858 of record NW_024382793.1, on the reverse strand, counting down.
TGTAATACTTTACATTTACTGACATTAAATTTCATCTGCCACAAATCTGCCCAAGCCTGTATGCTATCCAAGTCCTTCTGTGATGATATAACGGATTCCAAATTATCTGCTAATCCACCTATCTTGGTATCATCTGCAAACTTAACCAGCTTGTTACTTTTATTCCTATCTAAATCATTTATAGATATTAAAAATAGCAGCGGCCCTAGCACTGCCCCCTGCTGGTCACCACACTTAACATCGGCCAGTTCTGATGAGGTTCCTCGCACCATCACCCTCTGCTTCCTGTGTCTGAGCCAATTCTGCACCCATCTAAAAACATCACCCTGAACTCCCACTTCTTTTAACTTGATGCCCAACCTCTCATGTGGCACCTTATCAAATGCTTTCTGAAAGTCCAGATAAATAATATCATAAGCTCCACTTTGATCATATCCTTTTGTTGCCTCCTCATAGAATTCCAACATGTTAGTAAAACACAACCTCCCTCTTCTGACCCCATGCTGACTGTTCAGAATAACTCCTGTCCTTGCCATGTGTTGCTCAATCTTATCCTTAATAATTCCTTCCATTAATTTTCCTGTGATGCTTGTTAAGCTTACTGGCCTATAGTTGCTTGGATCTGCCTTGTCACCCTTTCTATAGAATGGGATGATATTTGCCATTTTCCAGTCCTTTGGAATCTCTCCAGTGCACAGTGACTTCCTAAAAATATGTGTCAAGGGTTTATATCTGTACTCACTAGCCTCCTTAAGAACTCGAGGATAAATATTATCTGGGCCTGGTGATTTGTTTGATTTCATCTTATTTAATCTGAGCAGCCCTTCTCTTTCTACAATTTCCAAATCCCTCAGTACCTCCTTAGTAGTCCCTGTTACTGCTCTGAGGTTATCCACTTGCTCACTTGTAAACACCTCAGAAAAATGTAAGTTTAGGGCATCTGCTATTTCATTGTCTGTATCTTTTAATTCCCCTTTACTATTCCTGATGAACTTGACCTCCTACTTAACTGTTCTTTTACTACTAAAATACTGAAAGAATCTCTTGGGGTCTTCTTTCGCCTTATCTGCTATATTCCTCTCCAACTGTCTTTTAGCCTCTCTGATATCCTTCTTAATGGTTGCCCTCATTTTCTCATACGCTACATTCTCTTTGCAGTCATTAGTCTTATATGCCTTATACAGCAGTTTTTTTCCTTTGCAACTTCTTTTTTAAATCTTTATTAATCCACCGTGGAGTTTTTTTTAGTTTCCTATTAATTCCAAATTTAGGTATGTATCTGTCCTGCATTACATGTAAAACATTTCTAAACCTGTTCCACTGCTCCTTGACTGTCTCCACATTTAAAAGCTTATCCCAGTCTATCCTACTTAGAGTTTATCGCTTCTGCTCAAAATTAGCCCTACTAAAGTTCAACTTAACAATTTTAGTCTTTGCATCTGTACTCTTACAAAATACTGAGAATTGTATTACATTATGGTCACTTGACCCTAGTGGTCCAATCACCTCTACACCCTCAATTCTATCCTGATTATTACAGAATACTAAATCCAGACAGGCTTCACCCCGTGTTGGCTCTTTAACATGCTGTGTTAAAAACAGTCACTGATTACTTCTAAAAACACCTGCTCTTGTGCTCCTCCATCTGCAAGGTTATCCCAGTTAATATTTGGATAATTAAAGTCCCCCATGACTATAATATCCCCCTGTAAACTTGCCTTTTTTAGCAAGTGTCTGATAGACGTAACAGTAAATGACCCCAAAATACCAGCAGGTTTTAATCTGAATAATCAAACAAAAGGGCAACACAAACAAACTCACCAAGAAATCAATCACTGAGAGTGAAAGGATCAAAAAATTAGTCTGCATGTGGAGCTGTAAAAATGAAAGACAGAAATGACGACAAAAAGATTTCCAAAGATAGTGACTGAAATCAAAAGAACACAGAAAATATTAAAAATAGATACATTTCTGTTTCATAAATTAATTTCAGACAAGATGCATTACTATTAGGAAAGCAGTAATCAGTCTTCCTCTTCTTAAATTTCATTTTATTTCCCTCAGTAATTCCACGTTTACCCACAGACATGCTGAGACTGCTGTACTGTACATGACCGTGATATTTATACAGTCTCTACAACAACAACAACATTTATTTATATAGCACATCTTCATACAAAAAATGTAGCTCAAAGTGCTTTACATGAAGAAGAATAGAAAAATAAAAGACATAGTAAGAAATTAAAATAATTTTACAGCAAACAAGCAGGCATGGGGCCAAGTTAGAATATTCCTGCATCACCCATCGGGTGACGGGCGTGTTTCACGGGGAGGCTGTGACCTTGAAATTGCCTCGGTGACAGACAAGCAGCTCTTGACAGAACTGTCAATGGTCTTCTGGTGTGCAGCCCTTTTGGGAAGGGTCTCAAAAGAGCTGAGGAGTGCCAAATACCCCCACCCCTTATCTTTGGCCACACTGGTGTGGACAAAGCGATCACCCAAGCCAAGCTCAGCCAGGCGCAAGAGAACGTCAGTGCTGACGTTAGCAGCCTCTTGACAGTGGCGAACATCAAAAACAAACGACTGTATGCTAATAAACCACCGAGTGAGTCGACTTAATTAGCAGACTCAATGGTTGAGTAAATACATTCCCTGGGAAGCAGCTTCCTGCTGAGAAACGTGATGGGATCTTCCTCCCCATTGAAATATTGAGAAAGCACGACCCCAATCTGAAAGCACTTACTTCAGTCTGCAGAACAAATTCCTTCAAAAAGTCTGGATTTCTGTCAGGTCTTGGCCACCTGCAGAGCACCTCTTTCTGTGATGGATAGAGAGAAGCTCGCCGCTGACACTATCAATGAAGGAGCCGGGTTTGAATTTGAACCTGAGTTGTCCAGTCAGGTGGAAGACGAATCCTCCAGTGAGAACGCGGAACAGCTGGCTGACTTTCTTTATCACCCAGTCACTTGCATCGTCAGCCTCCCTAAACTTGACAACCACTTCGGACCCCAGCAAAGCAGTACCGGGGGAGAGCACAATGCTGTGTCGGGTGCCAGGGAAGCAGAGACTGCCACTCAGACAGTTTGCCTGCCTTCAACGAGCCAACAGCAGCTTAGACTTTACAGTCAAACAAGCCCATGTCATGGATGGCTCTTACTAAATGGAGAGGGAGGACCAAAACTTTAAAACACCACACATTTATTTATTTATTTATTTATTTATTTATTTATTTATTATATGATTGATTGGCTGTTCTGTGAGTCTGTATCATTTATTTTTTAGATTTCTGCATCTGTGTGTATTTAAATTTCCCCTTGGGATTAATACATTTAATCTAATCTAAAATATATGGGATTCATCTATAGAGAATGTTTTTAAGATTATGTCTGAAATTTGATTAAACATACATGTTCCTTAATACAGAATGTGGTGGGCGGCTGGGGTTCACACCCAATCAGGACGCCTGGAGGATGGAAGGACCGGGAGAGGAGCAGCATCTCCCCTGGGACACGAGAAGGCAGCCACACTGGTGAGTGTTGGGGCCACATGGGGCGCATGGACATTGGCTAAGCCCTGGCCTGCAGCATTTCCACCACACCAGGAAGTGCTGCAGGAAGGTCATCAGGGAGCACCTGGAGCACATCTGGGTGATTATAAAAGGAGCCGCGTCGCTCCATTCAGGAAGGAGAAGTCAGGAGGCAGAGGACAGAGCTTGCCAGTGGAGGAGTGAGGCGGCAGAGATGAAGAAAAGACTGTGAGCAATAGTGCTGGTGGGTTGTGCACTGTGTGAGGTGCAAAGGACTGTGTAGTGAAGACTTTGGACTTCTGTGTGTCCTGGTGTCTGTCTGTAGTCAGGCTGGTCTTCCACAAGAGTAACAAACATATCTGTAAATACACTGTGTGTTAGACATGCAATATACTGTGTGTTCAGTTTGTGTTTCCTAAAGATCATGTGTGTCTTTTGTGTTTTCTCTTAAAATAAAACACAGGCTTTCCAAATAATCCAATTTATTGGTGTCAGCACGGTTAGGATGTGATGTACTCCATGCTAAAACATGGCATGCATTGTCTAACTGGTCGAAATGTGTTTTTCCCTTGTATGCTACGTGTTTTATTATGGAAGGGTTTTTGGGGTGACCCTTTTCAAACAACATGAGATATTTTTATTCCCACACCCTGATTCTTTGTTACGTAGACGCTCACTCATGTCCCCCACCTCTAGTTCTGTTATTCTTGCACTCACCTGGCCTGGAAGGAGACACAGCCGGCAGACACTCACTTGACTGTGGACTACGGATTCCGACTCCACCCAAGACTGACTGCTACTGTGCTACACTTCACCTACTAGAAGATGTCTTCTCTGTTCTCTGTAACCCCAGATGGCAGGATTGAGCAAATAGTAATGCAAGCAGGTGGAGCAGGCAATAAACCTTTATTCAGTCATTATAGAGTTTAACATTCTTAAATGTGCCCAAATAAGTAAAAACAAATACAAAGGTAATTGGATGTGCAAATCAGAGTTACAAGCTGACTATTTGTGGAGCTGTCACAGATGATGCAACACCGACACACCTAAATGTGTGAGGCATTTCAGTCTCTTAATGGCTGTGTGGCTGTGATTGTTCTGCTTCTCTTCTTTCCTATATCTTCACTTCAATTCAGCAGATGATGACTTTTTAAAGATTGTGAGGGCCAAGTTGAACACTTCTAGCCCCTCTCTATCTAATGTCATTTTCACAGACAGTATCAGTACGCGTCTATGAGGTGAGCATGCACAAAGATAACCAATGGTTCAGGAGCTTTGTTTTTGCACATGTGGGAAGTCCAAAAACTGTTTTAAAGATTTGATCTTCTAATTCCTAATGGTCTGGAAAAGGTGTCTGTCTGCAGAAAAAATCCCCTCAGTGTGAAATGGCCCTCTGTCTGTAGCAGCACATCCTCCTTCTATGTGTACACGAGCTGCTCCTTGGAAAGCACATTTACAGTTAAATTATACAGCAATAATAACATTAAAAATAATATTGTGTATAATACTCTGAACAATTGAAATAATGTGATATATTTGATCTTTTTATGTTTTGTGCTCTCCTTGATTTTTGCAACAACACTACAAAGACAAACTCCTCACCACATTAGTGCACTTTGCCAATAAAGAGAATTCTGGGAAGGGAGACACTTCAACAACTTCATCAGGGGAACAGACGGTGTAAACTGCAGCTTGTCAGTCTGAGGTTATGGGAAAAGAAGAGACGTCAATGGGAATAAATAGAATAAAACTCAGTGCAGAGTGGAGAAACCTGAAACAAGAACTGACACCAGAGAACAAAGTCAAGGAATTTAACACAAAATGACTTCAGCTGTGTGTATTTATATAATGGCATTTCACCTGAACAGACATCACGATCAGGAAATACGATGAACTGAATCAAATTTAGGATCTGCGTGGACAGTCACAGCATTGTTTGGGATTAGTGACACGACTTGACACAAAGAACTTTCACGTGTTTGAAATCAACATGCCGAGGTTTATCTAAACACGGATATCAAGCGTCAGGTCTTTATTAATGATCACTTAAAGACACTTGTGTTCAAATCCTCACTAAATTCATTACAAAGAAATAAAATATCAAAACACATGAATGAGCTCACACCTCTGTATTGTGTCGTTAGATTAATAAATGGCGTACAAAATAACTGAACGCTTTCTGTGTATGAAGTAGCAGGAGCCATTGTGCTCTACAACAATCCAGCAGCCATTTGAGATATGAAAGAAAGAAAGCCTGAACACCTTGTGATTTGACTATCAAAAGGAATAAATGTGTACTCATGAAGTATTTATCTGAGCATAAATAATAATAAAAAAAGGCTGAGGGAAACTACAGGGCTGAAAAGTGAAGAAGTTCAACGAGAGCTGCAGAAACCTGAGAGCAGAACTTGACATCAGAGAGAAAATGAAAGGTGATGTTCATCCCACTGAAGAGTATTCACAGTCATCACCAACACCATCGCGCGGTCGAGTTCATGAACTGCATCAAAATAGTCCTCAGGATTTGCATATCGCATGACCGCCTATGTTACAGGTTGGTTGAAATCCCTGCATCGTTTCCCATGGTGCATTAGAGTTCTCTTTGTGTCAAGCAACACTCAGTTTACACACAAAGCACAGCCATCTGCATGTTCTTGATGGTGTTGAGCAGCCATCTCACACAACCTTCTCCTGTATTTCACAAACAGTTCTTCTGAGTTAATTGGTGCATCAAAGACACAAATGAAGGTAAAGAGTCAAAGCAGCTGCGGCTCATCCTAAAGAGTTCAGACTCTTCCAAGGACCTGCTCCATCACCAGTCATCGTTGATAAGGCCCCTCGCTCTTGCAGACTCTATGAATGATCCATCTCATGAGTTGTAATAAGATTTGGGGCTCCCTGTCCCTTTGACTTCACACCCTCTGATTCTGAACATCACTCTGCAGTTTGGCTCTGGTTGGTTTTGGTGTCTCCTGGGCCTGCACTGCTGTAATGGCCGTGGTATTCTTATGACTTCACTCTCCATGTTCCTCTGGTGTTTCTACTGCCTGAGTATTGTGTGTGCCTAGACGTCCTTAATAATTTGCACATTCATAATCTCAGACAAGTCATCATTCCTGGTCTGGTGCATCACATCTTGATTTCTTTTGCCCCTGATTTCCTTAGCCTTGGTTTGTTCGTGCTGTCTCATCATATGTTTATGCATTTGATTCTTTTCCCTAATGGAAGCTTATTGCTTTGGAGATGCAGCTGCCAGTTTCTGTCCATCTAGCAGTAACTCTCTGTTTGACATATTAGGTGTTAACATTTGAAGTGCACCCTATTGGTTTTTGCTTTTGTAATTCAGGTAGCAAGAATGTGCACAGCATTTGTCATTTCAACAGATGGTACATCACAATCATTAGCACTACTTTTATGAATCCCATACCAAATATTTTATAACAGAGATAGAGCAACCTGACAGACAGAGAGATACACAGAAACACAGACAGACACTTCATATGTCTCTGTTATATGCCATTTGGTACAACCATCTGTTGGAATGACAAATGTGATGAATTGTATTAGTACAAATGCTTGTGAAGCACCATATGTTGGAATGACAGAGACATGGCAAACAGACGGACACACAGATACACAGACACACAGAATCTTTTCCTTTTATTAAAATGGATAAGCTGATTTCTGTCTCTCTGGCAGTTACTCTCTGTTGGATATATTCAGCGTTAATGTTGGCAGTGCTGTGTGTCCGCTTCATTGCTATGTCTCTGTAATACACCATTTAGTACAGGATTTGTACCAGCAGTGTTAATGTTTGGTATATGCCATCTATTACAATTACAAATCTAATGAAATTTACCACTAAAAGGGTTACGAGTGCCATCTGTTGGAAAGGCAGAGAAAAAGCAACTGGATGAACAGAACACACAGAAACTTTAATTAAGGTGGATATAATGGGCTGAGCTGCTGTTATTTCGTATGGACTGATACTGATCTGGGCCAGCACGGTGGCGCAGTGGTAACGCTGCTGCCTCACAGAAAAGAGACCTGAGTTAAGCTTCCCGGGTCCTCCCTGTGTGGAGTTTGCATGTTCTCTCTGTGTCTGCGTGGGTTTCCTCCCACAGTCCAAAGACATGCAGGTTAGGTGCATTGGCGATCCTAAGTTGTCCCCAGTGTGTAGTTGGTGTGTGTGTGTGTGTGTGTCCTGTGGTGGGCTGGGATTGGCTCCAGCAGACCCCCGTAACCCTGTGTTAGGATGTAGTGGGTTTGACAATGGCTGACTGACTGACTAATGTTGATCTGTGGACTGACAGTTGGGTAATCAGCTCTACTGTACACATCAGGGCGCTATATAACCTGACATTCTCTTAACCGTCTTAAAGGCTTCTGAATGAGTCCATTATAACACTTAAGTCTTCTCATACAGTACTTTTAAGTTTCAGACCTGCCATTGTGTATTCACAGTGGCGATGGGTGCAGAGCTGCATTACAATATGAAGCCTGATGACCTGCTATCTCCCAAAATACATTGCACTATGCGGACTAATGACATAAATATGTGAGAAGTGACACTACAAGGTGCTTCAGTGACACAAGGAGAGATGAGGGGGACTCACATGAAGTTTGTATTAACAGACCACCAGTGTGTCACATATGAAGTCTTATGTGGTGAGGACCACTTCACTGTCTGTGTCGATGAGGAGGGGATGACAACAACACGACACAACTCAGTGACACAGCAAATGTCATCAAAATAAAAAGCACATCAGTTAGCACTGCTGCATTGGGTTTCTGAGAGTTTAGCTGCCACTGCCACAGAGAAATGCATGTTGGGTATTTGATGATTTAAGAAAAGAAAGACGTCCAGTAAATCAGGCAGAGAGCAATGGGGGGAATACAATACAATGCAGTTTATTTTTGTATAGCCCAAAATCACACAAGAAGTGCAGCAATGGGTTTTAACAGGTCCTGCCTCTTGACAGCCCCCCAGCCTTGACTCTCTAAGAAGACCAGGAAAACTCCCAAAAAAATAACCTTGTAGGGAAAATACTGTTTGGAATTTAATGTGAAAAGAGAAAAACACACAGCTGTTACTGTACACTGTATGTGTGTGTGTGCGTGTGTGTGTGTGAGGGCCTCTCATGAGCACAGGGTGGTCCAGCACACTCCATACAGGAGTCAGAGGGGCTCTGAGCAGCACAGCACAGGATGGAGTGTCAGACCACCACTGGGCACAACCTCAGCTCATCTGAACCTGCTGATTTAATGTGCTGCTCGCTGTGATGAGGAAAGAAAGTCAAAGTGACTGAGAACAAAAAAACAAAAACAGCAGACAGAGGAGAAGAAGGAAACTGCAGAGAGCCAGCAGCTGACCACTGTGGAGCTGTGAGGAGAGACCACCGCAGCCCTGAGCGGCTCCTGACAAACAAATATAATGAAGACATCTGAGATTTGATGAACTCATTAGTGAGTAAGAACTGAAATGAACAAACAAACATCCTGAGAGAATTTGTGAAGCACACAGCAGCAGAGACGCCTCATGTGAATTACGTCCAGCAGAGAGAATATGGCAGTCGCAGGGCCTCAGTGTATAAACATCTCAGTGTGCAGGCAGGACGGCTCAGTGACATCAGGGGACACACATGGAGTTGAATAAAGTGAAAATTGGACGTTGCTTTCCTCACAGTAATACATCTTGTTACAAACTGATTTTGAAACTGAAGTTTATGGACTTTATTACACTTTCTCGTGTATTTTGCTTTTATTGACAGTCTTTGGAAATCTTCTTGTCATCATTTCTATTTCTCATTTTGTTCAGCTGCACACGACTAATCTTCTGATCCTTTCACTGCGCGCCGATTTCTTATCAGGTTTCTTTGTGATGCCCTTTTCTTTGAGTGTCCTTATTGAACTTTGCTGGTACTTTGGAGTTCTTATTGTTATTTATATCAGGCACTTGCAAATATTCTTACTACAGTAGTTGTATATAATGTGGTTTTAATATCCATTGATCGCTACATTGCTGTCTGCCATCCTTTCTTTTACAGCTCAAAAATAACTTTGAGTGTTGCAAAGATCAGCATTGCTGTAGTGTGGCTGTTTGCACTTTTAATTATACTCATAGCTTTATGTTTGAGTGATATTGATAACAGAGATATGTGAAGGAACTTGTTTAGTATACACTTCTGATGAAATGGCCATTTTTATTTTACTCGTAACTTTTTTTATTCCTTATTCACTGATGATTGGTTTTTATATCAGAATATTTGTAGTTGCAAGAAGCCATTCAAGAGCCATCAACTGTATGATAGAAAAGAGACAAACTGAGGAGGTGAGTGACAGTAAAATATCAAAACCGTCTGAAAGAAAAGCCGCAAAAACATTAGGAGTAGTCGTGGGGGCTTTTATTATCTGCTGGCTGCCTCTTTATGTGTACAATTTTTTTGATGTTGGTAGTAACTTAATCACACGTATCATCAGAAATGTCTTAGTGTTGGTCAGTGAAGTGAACTTTGGTGTTAATCCAATTCTTTACGCTTTTCTTTATTCCTGGTTCAGAAAAGCACTGAAAATCATCCTGACATGTAAAATATTTAGTCCAGCTTCTTCAGTGCTCAATTTACTGTAAATGTTAAAGAAAATAAAAATTTAATTATCTGAGATTAGTTGTTTTTAATTATTTATACATTATTCCTTTGCTCATTTTTCATATTAACAGTACAAAACATATTTCTTAACAATACAATCATTTCTTATTTGCTGTTTTTTTGAAGGCTGTTTTTGTTAAATTGTACTTTATTCATGTAGAGTGTACACTGTTTATGATTATTACTTATTTCATTACAGTTATTTTCATAAGTCTTCTTCTTATTTGAATGTGTAATAAACAGCACTGTAAATGTAGGAGACTCCTGGCAATTCATAAAAACACTTCAATAAAATGTAGAATGATTATTGCTGTTTCCATTATTATGGGTAAGAATTATTTATTTCAACATAAATTAATTTTGTACTGAATTTTACCTAATGTCTGGAAATATAAAAATCTTTTCATATATAATTTGCACAGACTTTCAGATTTCACAACTAAAAACTGCACAGCTGAGCTCAGACGACTGACATTCTGTTCAGCTTTGGTCAGGCGGGTGGGGATTTGTTTGAGAGTCAAATTCTATGAAATGTTCCTTTATTGTTTTACTTTTGTATCAAACTAAACACTTCATTTTATTGTGAAGTTAATGTTTCCTATTCCTGCACTTTAATCTGCACTCCTCCTCAATAAGGCAGCAGATGACAGACGAGTACAGCAGACAGTCGGCCTTCACTCCTCACACTGCTGGCTCACTAAATGACACTGAGGTGACTGTGAGGAACTGAAATGGACGACTGAGAAGGTCAAATGAGGTTTGATGTCCACAATTAAACGTAGGATTTGCTGCTTTAGACTGACATTTGTTAATATTTGTGAAGTCTCATTAGCCGCAGCTGCTCACCTCATAGAGAACACAATTAATACTTCAGAGAACAGCATTGTGCTCAATTCTAGAAAAACAGAGAAACTTAAACTTTATAAAGGAATTATGTTTGTATGTCAGTAATTGTCTGCCTACCACCACATTTATTCCTTTTGAAGTCACATCACAAATTGTTCAGACTTTCTCTCTCTTTCATTTGTCAAAGGGCTGATGGGTTGTTGTAGAGCACAATGACTCAGAAAGTGTTCAATACAGAGGTGTGCGCTCATTCGTGTGTTTGATATTTTATATCTTTGTAATGAATGCTTCAGTGAGGATTTGAACACAAATCTCTTTAAGTGATTATTAATAAAGACCTGATGCTTGATATCCGTGTGTTTAGATAAACCTCAGCATGTTGATTTCAAACACGTGAAAGTTCTTTGTGTCAAGTCGTGTCACTAATCCAGACAATGCTGTGACTGTCCACTCAGATCCTAAATTTGATTCAGCTCATCGTATTTCCTGATTGTGATGTCTGTTCAGGTGAAATGCCATTATATAAATACACACAGCTGAAGTCATTTTGTGTTAAATTCCTTGACTTTGCTCTCTGGTGTCAGTTCTCATCTCACGTTTCTCCAGTCTACATTGAGTTTTATTTTATTTATTCCCTTGACGTCTCTTCCTTTCCCCTAACCACAGGCTGACGAGTTGCAGGTTACACAATCCATTACACTGATGAAGTTGTTGAAAGTGTCTCCCTTCCTAGAATTCACTAATGCACTAATGTGGACGAGTAATTTTTTGAATATATTGCTGCAACACAAAATAAGAGCAGAAAATAAAAAAAACAAACATGACACATTGTAATGTGATTTTATTATGTTTATTATCATATACTTGCTATCGAGGCCATGAAGCGAACCGACATTGGCAATAACTCCACAACTCCACTCATGGAGGTTATGCCTGATTTGCTCTCAGAACGTCAATTTACAAACATCAGCATCTTTTAAAGAGAACAGTGGAATGACGATTCACTTAAGTTAACTGACAGTGTACCACCCACTCCATGCCACAGAACCCTACTTTGTATTTTAAAATGATTTATTATGTCATTTGTCAGAACATGAGTGAGTTGAGGTTGTTGTTGCTGGTACCAAATCTTACCGAGTTAGCACACACAAACCTCTTGGGTGGCCATCTTGGAACTGACAAAACACTCAAAAGGATAAAATTTTGATTTTACTGTCAGAATTAATGAGGAGATCCGTCACTTTTGTGTTTTGTGTCTGGCATGTCAACTGTGACAGATTCTTAGAAAAGACCATGCTCCTTTGTTCCATTCCTCTGATAGATATATGAACTTCTGAACGTATCAGGTGGACATAGAAGATCCTCTCAGACCCTCAGCCAAGGACATTAATTGGATTGTGCTACATGGTATCCAGAGGCTATCCCTTAAGTCCAGAAGCATGATGGCACTGGCAGGGTCCATGCTCTCCTAAAGAAGGTCCTATGGACCAAGGGAGGCCGTTTACCTAGAAATATTCAGGAAGGTTGCCAAATTGCTCCAAATCAAGCATCTGAAGACATCAGTGTACCATCCTCAGTCTGATGGTCTAGTCAAACAGCTTAATAAGATGCACAAGCAAATGCTTCTCAAGGTGGGTTTGTACCTCATTTTTCTGAGAGGGCTGTGCCTTGACTGACTGACCAAGAAGAGGGCTCCAAACTGGGATCAGTTACTGCCCTCTTGCTATCTGCATACCAGAAAGTCCACAAGCCTCTATAGTTTTTTCACCTTATGGATTTTATATGGGTACTACCCCAGGATTATTGGATATATTAAAGATGGATGGAAAAGTGAGGCACCCCCTTCCACAAATATCTTCAAATATGTCACACAATTACGCAATATATTTGGTAAAATCAGACCAATACTAAGAGCTTATATGGAACATGCAATCAGCCAAATCTAAAACCATGGTAAGATGCACCTAGTGTTTGCTCTCAGAGATCAGGTCAGCTTCTTCCACTTCCTATTCCAAATTTTGGATCATTGGCAAGGGTGCGGAAATTAAGGAAAGGAAGGGCTGGTTGACCATTTGAGTTAAACAACCAAACAATGCCAAGAATTCAAAACAGATATCCTGTCCGTCCAAAAAGCAATTAATAAAAGTCCAGCTCGGACCTCTCTGCTTAATCATATAACTGACCCAGGAGTAGTTGTCTGAGATCTGTAAACACTCGAAATGAAATTAGCAGAAGCGAAACTTAAAGGTCAAACAAATGCTGATCTAGGAATGATTGAGAAAGTTTTAGTCCCTGGTCCAGTCCTATTGTATTGGTCCCAAAGCGGATGCAGTTAGCACTTATGCAATGAATGATATCAGCATGTTTCCTGTATTGATGCATATCTGATGTTGCGAATGCACAAACGGTTATTGGCAAATTCCCTTAAAGGAATTCGTCAAGGAAAAAAAAACATATTTAGCACCATTAGTGGTCACTGGCAGTATCGAGTCCTCCCACCTTCCAAAGTCTTGTGAACAGAGTGCTATGGTCACGCAAAGGTGTCGTTTGTAGAAAACCCCATCGTGTTGCTGAGCCAGAAAATATTACGGGAACCAGGTATGCGCGAAAGAAAGTATTTGTGATTAAGGAGTAATCTTCAGCTGAGGTTACTACCTGCATGGTCATGAATTTATTCAGTCATCTACCATGCAACTTTATATTGGATGCACTGCACAAAAGTCAAACCAACATGTCACTTGATGTTTCTGGACCGCGGTCATTCAAAGTCCTAGATCGCCACGGTTCCCCATGTCAATGCCGATCCGCTTTCTGAGATATTGGCTCATGGTTGGCATTG
>NW_024382792.1:0-15192 GCF_016835505.1 Polypterus senegalus | reverse complement strand
ACAAGTATGTAGCAGAAAAAAACCCAGCTAAGGTCACACTGAATGATGGTGATTTATTTATATTTAGGTGGGGACCCTAGGAACGCATCCAGCCTTGGCTCAACTCACACACACTCTCCTCAAAGAGACAAAAAGCAACCGTAATAAACAGAAATTAAGGAATGTATTAAACAATAATAAATGAAATATGTGAAACTACAATTATCCCACCCCAATTCCTCTTATGGCAATTATATAATAAACACGAACTAAGCAATAACAAACCACACAAGATGAAGTCCATGAAAATAGCAAATGATGAAGTGAAATGATGGATGCAGATAGTCCAGAGATCAGCACGCTGTATTTGAATGTAAAGATCAGTCCTACCGGTATTTCCTGATGAGACAATGACATGTGAATGGGATCAGGAGTGCCTTTCTTCACAGAATGACAGCAAATCCTCAGACAGTCTCTCATGCAGCAGGAAGACACCAGACAGTCCATACACCCAAAACAGGAGACGCATCCAGGACAAAACAAGAATCCACAGGTTGCAAAACAGGAAGGCAAACCGAAAGGCTACTCCAGACATGAAACACAAAAGACTTTTTATCCCTCTGTATAACTGACCTCCTTTAAATGTTGTGCCGCCTCCTTGTGCCCAGCAGCCACTGCACCCTCAGCAGTTGACCAATCAGAGCCACTGCAGGGAGTTGAAGTTTCATTCCCATGTATAACCACTACAAGGATATACAGTCACTCTTGTTTATGAGCAGTAGTAGCCCCATACCCTTCAGTCCTATTTATCCATTAAAGAGACCGCCTCTCAAGTAGTTTCTGGAGTGCCTGCCTTAAAGAGTAAAGTCATCCCATTCTTCCATGTATGGGACCATCTGCTGTCATCTAATAAATTGGAAGCGTATGACTGATCATTTGCAAGTCTTGCTGGGCTTGACCCTTATAAGGAACCTTTGATCCCATTTTCTCCAACTTTGTATCATATGCTGTTCCCTACATTAATGCAAAAGGCATTCTGAGTTATTGCCAAAATGCTGTCACCAAATATTTCCAAATCACATATTCAGACATCCTCTAGTTTACTGTAAGTTATTCCATTCCAGCTCTGTCTCACCACGCATTAATTATTTCCAGAATTTACTGCCCCTAGTACTGCCTTGAGATCTGTATTGCTGATACCAGTTTAGGCTTTCCTTCTCTATTACTTTGAAATCTTCTTGTGCCACCCTGGGCTCATTTTTTGAGGTGTGTAACTCCTTGTATGAGTAATTAATTACAAGATAGATAGATGGATGGTGGCGAGTGGCAGTGCAGCTGCCTCGCAGTTAGTGACCTGGCTTCGCCTCCGGTCCTCCCTGTGTGGAGTTTGCATGTTCTCCCCGGTTCGCGGGGTTTCTCCAGGCTCTCTGGTTCCTCCTACGGTCCAAAGACATGCAGGTTAGGGTGGATTGGCGATTCTAAACTGGCCCTAGTGTGCGCTTGTGTTTGTGTGTGTCTTGCAGTGGTTGGCACCCTGCCCGGATTGGTTCTCTGCCTTGTGCCCTGTGTTGGCTGGCATTGGCTCCAGCAGACCCCTGTGTTCGATTCATGCGGTTGGAAAATGGATGGATGGATAAATAGAAATAAGTAATAAAATATAAATAAATAATACATGCAAGAATGAATTATTCCCCATCTAACAGACAAAACTTCTCACTTCACTGAGTAATATTTATTAGCATAACTAGTTTGTATTTCTGAGAGCTAGGGGGAAAAACCAGTTGCCTAATTAAAGAAATCTGACAAAAAAGAAGCTGCTTGCAATAAAAACCCGGGACCCTCAGTGAGCAATCAGAACTGAAGCTCAGAAACACTTTCCCAAAGTAATTGTTGATCTAGTCCATCAAATCCCCAAGAACCTTTACAAGAACTATTTCCTGGTTCTGGGACGCCCGAAAGTCCTAACTCTGCTCCTCTTTATCAAGATCAACGGCACTTAAAGGGCAAAGCCCCATTGCTGTCCTGACACCACCTGTTATACAAAACACAGAACTGACATTATTTCGGGTCACTCCATGACTACTGATGTGCACAGCCCTCTAGCTCGTAATTGCCCACATTGCCATTATAAATACAGATTATATCGGTCCACTCCTTTTGGGAGATGGATGGGGTTGAGCTGTCAATTAAAAATCTCTTTCTTCCCCCCTTTACAAAAAGGGGATGACTGACAGACCTACCAAATGCCATTTCAATGTTTTCAGCCACCTGAACCCACCTCTTCAACTTCCCAGCTCTTAAAACTGGCTCTGGGCCATTTTGAGGCAGCCCAACTTCATGTTTATTTTCTTTTTTTACTTTTGCTTGAGATCTTGCAATTACATGGATCACTTTTGGTGCCACAAACCTTCATGGGCCCGATAGATAGATAGATAGATAGATAGATAGATAGATAGATAGATAGATAGATGATAGATAGATAGATAGATAGATAGATAGATAGATATTCAGACATCCCTCTAGTTTACTGTGTTATTTCTATTCCAGCTCTGTCTCACCACAGATTAATTATTTCCAGAATTTACTGCCCCTAGTACTTCCTTGGGGATCTGTATTGCTGCAGTGTAGGCCTTTCCTTTTCTATTACTTTTAAATTTTTTTTGCCACCCTGGTGCCATTTTTGAGCCGGTAACTCCTTTTTTATGCTGAGTAATTATTTACAAGATAGATAGATAGGGTAGATAGATAGATAGATAGATAGATAGATAGAAACCCCAAGGGTTAATTTGCTCAAAAGTATAAGAGATTTTAAAATTTAACATTATCAAATTGTGCTATATTTACAGCACATTTAAACATCTAAAATTTCCTGAAAGTGTAAGCAGAAGAGAAAAAATGACAGCACATTTTATAGATTGAAAGGAAGAGCTCATTGGGAATAACAATATAATAAACCCAGCCATGATGGACTTTTTACCTTCAAATGGATTTTATTCTAGGTCACTATGTTGGTGTCTGGCATCAACACTAAAATTAATTTTTGAAAGCTGTTCCAATGATATTAAATTCTTAGTAATCATCGATTTTTCATGGCTATAACTTTTTGTTTTGTTCTATTTCAGGGCTCTGAGGATTGAGGAGAATTTGTTTTTATTAGAAAAAACAAGAGCTGCAGAAAACTCTTCTAAGTCAAAAAGAATATACTGACACCAGAGAGTGGATTGGCTCTGTTGGACCATCAAAACATTCTTGCATGCTCTTTTGTGGATATGTTTTGGGTTTTGCTTAAAATGTGAATGTCTTCCATTGACAAATAAACACTGCTGGCCAGTCATCTAACTAGTACTTGTGTATGAGGCTGTACTATTTACAAACTTAATGAAATATTTAATTTTACCATTTAACAAATTAGTATTTTTTAACAGTTCAGTGTGTAATGTGTGAATGAATTTAAACAGTCAAAGTTTTCAGCTGTTAAATTATTATTCAAGATCTTTAATGTTTGATCATCTTAATACAATATAAAGCAGTTAATTAGTTTAATGAAGGATACAGATGTTAGCAAATATTTGCACTTGACTAATAGCATCTTTACCAGTCTATACAGATAATTTGTTTTAATGAAATCCAATCAAAACAAAAAATACAGAGGGTTTCTGGAAATCATAGCAATGAGCCCTTTTTAACCATTATACCACAAAAGAAGACACGTCACCTGCCGGACATTTGCTGCAGTAGCAGGGCCATTGCTTTGACTTCTTGTTTAGCTGTATGAATCATTCTTTATTTTTTCACTGCAGTCTTAATGGGGCAAACTGAAGTACTGTCTTGAAGTCAGAAATATGGCATACCTACACGTGGTAGTAGGACACAGGGAGAAAGGGCTGAAAGAGTTTAAAATATAAGGTCTTATTTGAACTGCTACATTGCTCTTTTATTGAAAGCTAAGAAGAAATTTTCTGGCAGAGAGAAATGAGCTTTGTTTTTGAGAAAAAGAATATTTTAAAAGGGGTTCAAATACAAAAAAAAATCAATTGAATTATTTATTAAATCTTATTTTTTGGTTTGGAAAAGGAAAAGAAAACAAAAAAAAAGTTCCAACATGAGACCAGGAGAGAAAACAAATCAGGCCAGGGTGAGGATGGCCTTAGTCAAAATAATATGCTGCATGTGGCATTCTAAATTGGCATGAGACAAAATTTTGTTGTATATACTGTACAATATTTTTCCGGTGCAAAATATAGTCTTGTATTGTGCACTATGTGACGTTATCATATGATTAACATGAAATACAACAACAAAAGTATTTCATCAAAAGCAGGGAATTTCAAAATGTGATTGAAAAACTGATGTCTGGTACTCTAATGAAAAATAGAATGGACACCAAGAGCCAAAGCGGTAATGCCAATGGCACCGAATTAGACAGTGACTTCATGATGGTCAGTAAATGTGGGCAGGAAGGGAAGTTCTTGTCCATTTAGAATTTGAACTTGAATTTACCTTCCTTCTAATGTCCTTGAAAAAATGAAACCTTGCAACTTTATTTCTTCTTAAATGCTAAAACCTATTTAAGAAGCTCCAATTTGGCTTTTGTCCTGAACATAATACAGCAACTGCCTTTACTCATTTTGTCAGCATTTTTCTGATATCTTCTGATGCAAGAAATACTACACTTGTTATACTTTTAGATTTAAGTCCAACCTCTTACACTATTGATTAAACCATTTTGCAACACAGGCTTCAAAATTATGTCAGGCTATCAGGAGCTGCATTTATGTTGTTTAGTGCATATTTATGAAAGAATTTTCAATATGGCCTGAAAAGTAATGATGCTGCAGCAGTGTTCTGGTCTGAAGTTTGATGTTGTGAACATCAGGGTTAAATCCTTTGCCTGTTACAATTTCATTAGGAGCTTTGCATGCAGAATAAAATATTCAGTTTCAGACTTAAAATATTTGGAAAAAATGGTTAAGGCATTGGGTGGTGCAGTGGTAGCACTGCTGCCCTCAGTAGTAAGGAGACCTGGGTCCCTCTGTGGAGTTTGCTGTTCTCCCTGTGTCTGCGGTTTCCTCCCACAGTCCAAAGACATGCAGGTTAGGTGCAATGGCAATCCTAAATTGTCCCGCAGGTGGGGTGTGTGTGCCCTGCCCGGGTTTGTTCCCTGCCTTGCCCATGTGTTGGCTGGGATTGGCACCAGCAGACTCCCCGTGACCCTGTAGTTAGGATATAGCGGGTTGGATAATGGATGGATGGAAGATAAGAGCCCTGGACACATACAAATATATTTTAACAACAACATTTATTTCTATAGCACATTTTTATAAAGGGAGCACGGTGATGCAGTGGTAGCACTGTTGCTCTCGCAGTAAGGAGACTTGGGTTGTTGCACGCTTTTCCCTGTGTCTGTGTGGGTTTCCCTGGGTAGTCCGTTTCCCTCCCACAGTCTAAAAGATATGCAGGTTAGGTTCATTGGGGATCCTAACTTGTCACTAGTGTGTGCTTGGTGTGTGGGTGCCCTGCCTGGGGTTTGTTCCTGCTGGGATTGGCTCCAGCAGACCCCGGACCCTGTGTTAGGATATAAGCGGTTGGAAAATGACTGACTGACTGGTTATGGCATTAGATTTGTAAACAATTTGATTGTTACATTTTGTCAGCTTTGCAGCCAGAGTTTCTTGTGTGTTGTTTATTTTGTGTTTTACTGTTATTTTGAATGATTATTTTCTGTAATTTTGTTTTAAAGTATTTTTGTAATATTTGTCACACACGCGGCATGGGGGGGCAGCTGAAGGGCTTAGAAAGTACTGATTATACATCTCCCCGGGGAGGGGGACGCACGCTTCTTTCTGAGTTCTCTGCAGGTCTTACCCGGGAAACCCCACCAGGAGCCGCCATTTCCAGGAAGGACACATCACTTCCGGTTCCGGCCCCAAGGATAAGGTCATTTCGTTCCGCCCCAAGGATGATGTCACTTCCAGTCCGCCCAGAGGACAAACACTTCCGCCTCTGTACTATAAAGCCCACTGCCTTTGCTCTGGCGGCGTTCTGTTTTGGACTCTGTTGTGTAAACTTGACTATGATGTCTCAAGACGTTTTGCAGCCAGGAAACCAATTAAAGGGGTGGCTGCCCCAAACCTTTCCACTCAAGTCTCAACTTATTACAGTGGCGTAGTCGGCAGGATGGTGTCCTTGAAGAACCCGGGACACAACCTACAAGGAACCAGGTGGGTGAGTACCGGGACAAAGTTTCGGGCAGGGAGGGCCCGGGGTCAGGAAGGACGCTGTGCAGGCTCTGCCCACAGCATAACCCAGGGCTAACAACCCATTTTGTGGAGAAGGTAGAGGGGACCCACAGGCATGGGCTGGCCTCTGGGAACACACTCCAGTAGCTCAGTATGCTCTCTGGGCGGGGAAACCAAGGCCCTGTAATGATGGGTTATCCCCAGGCCAGCAGGTAAAAGAAATATTAAACTGGGAGTTTAACCCAAGTAAAGGGTTGTCAGAACAGGCTATGGCTCTCTGGAAACAGGTGGGCAGTTACCGCCATTTGAATTAAACCCCTACAAATAGTACAGCAAGTGGCCTGTTTTTGCTGTTAAACCTACCCAGGACTTTGCCCACCCGGCCTGGGGCAATTTCATTCAATGGACAAAGCTATTACAGCTCCTAAAACACCAAGGCCGGGGAAACCGGGGAGGGCAGAACAGCTGCTTTGTGGATACCCGAGTTATGTCCCACTAAAGAATCCTCCACTAATCCAGAGCTTGTTCCGGTCGCCGGACCGCCTGGCTCAGCACCGTCGGGAATAAGGTGGACCGTAGGGGACAAGGGCGGGGTTGTTTGTGTGCCCTTAGCAATCCCCTGGCAGACAAACATACGGGGGAGCTTCTAGTGAACGGACACAAAGTAACAGCCCTATTTGATTCCGGCAGTAAGGGTTCTGTCGTTGCTCGCCGCTTTTGCTACCGCAACAATGGATTAAAACAAAGACCAGTATCACATGTATAACGGAGATATCCGACGCAAAAACCGCCCGGTGTTACGTATGTCTTGGAGGAACCCTTCACTACTTACCGGGCAGTGCACCCAGATCCTCCGCTTCCGTAACCCTCGGGCGGACTGGTCTAATAGCAACAGGGGTAGCCTAAAAAGCGCCCCGAAAATTTTATGGCCCGTTATAGATGACAAAGACTCTTTCTGCTGCTTTCACACCGTAATCACCCGACAGGGAGTGGGGCAGAAGGCCAAGAGAATGACGGGGCACCCTGGACCGCCGCGGCTGCTACATCATCCACCAGCCCGCAGCGGGGGAATCTCCCCCTTTGAGGTCAGACCGACCCATTTCTGAATTGCACTTTCAGTTTAAAGCAACTCCGCTTCTTTCAAGAGAGAACAGTGGAATGACAACCTCTGAAACACACAAAGAATGCAGTGGTCCTCGTAACGCCAACGCACTCATCAGCCCATGCCACAGGGACCCTACTTTGTCATTGAAAAATGATTTGTTGAAATCGGTCGCTGAACATGAGGAAGGCCCGGGAAGTTGTTGCTAGTCCCCAACCTCCCGGGGCGGCAGGTTTGGAAGTTAGCACACTCCACCTTCTTGGGCCATTGGGCCCGACAAAACACTAGAGCAATTAAGCTCCGCTTTTTGGCCGGGATTAACGCAGGAGGTTCTGTTTTTTGGCGCTCCCTGTCTGGAGTGTCAATCGGAAAATTCCTAGGAGGGACCCCTTCTGGCCCCCCTTCCCTCATTGACGCCCTTTTGAGGATTGGGTCCATAGTAGGCCCCCAAGAACCCTCAGCCCGAGGATATAAATATATACTCTTCCTCATGGATTATGCAACCCCCTGTAACCCGCCCTTTGGGCGCCGGTTACTACAAAAATATTGCACGGAACTAGTAGGAGTCTTTCGCCGGGTGGGATTCCTAGAGAAGTCCTGACGGACCAAGGAACGCCCTTTTACCGAAACGTAAAGGAGACTGCCAAATTACTGAAAAAAAGCATTTAAAGACCTCGGTATCACCCCTCAAAAAGATGGGCTAGTGGAGAGATTTTAACCAAACTCTCAAGCAAATGCTACAAGGTAGTCAGCAAGGATGGGAGGAATTGGGACCAACTCCCCCCCTTGCCCCTTTTTGCCTACCGGAAGTTCCTCAAGCCTCACGGGTTTCTCCCGCTTTGAATTTTTTAGGGAAGACAACCCCGGGATTATTAGATATTTTAAAAGAGGGTTGGAAGGGGGAGGCAAAACCCCTCCACTAATATTTGGAATATATCCCAATTGCCCCGATAGATTTGATGCAATTAGACCGATTCTAAAAAAGTCATATAGAGGGAGGCACAATCAGCACAGGTCCGCCTTTATGACGCGGGCACCTCCGGAGTTCCAACCGGGGATCGCGGCCATGGTGTTGGTACCTACTTCTCACTCTAAACTGCACGCAATTGGTTTGGGGCCCCTATTTAAATTAAGGAGGAAGGGGATTGGTCGACTATTTGGTAAAACAGCCCAATCGGTTCACCAGCTGAGCGAGTGTATCATGTAAACCTGCTGAAACCGTGGAAGGAGAGGGATCCCGACCCTTTCCCTCCGACACTCCCTTTCTCGCTGAAGTAAGTTCCTAATTTCGGGCAAGCAGCTATCTCCCCAGACAGAAAAAGGAGCTCGAAGGCAGCTATCCGCCCGCCCCAGGGGGTGGTAAGTGAGCAGCCAGGTCGGACCTCTCTGATTGCACTAATATTGACTGACCCGGGTGATCGTCCCGGAGCGACCCTACAGCCCTCGGAGGCAAAGTGGAAGTGGAACTGGAAATCGCAATGCTGGAACTAGGAGTAATCGAGGAAAGTAGTAGTCCCTGGTCCAGTCCCATCGCCTTGATTCTAAGCCTGACGTTGGAGGTTTTCAATGATTTCCGCCGCTCAACCAAGTTCCTCGATTTGATGCTTATCCCATGCCTCGCGGATGATCTCCTCGAGAGACTGGGACCAGCCAAATTCTTGACTACAATTTGACATGACAAAAGGGTACTGGCAGGTTCCTTTAACGAGTCCGAAGGAAAAGACCGGCTTAGCACTCCTAGGGGACACTGGCAGTTCGGGTCCTTCCATACGGACACGGGCTCGACTTTTCACCCGCCTGGTGGACAAAGTGCTCCGCCCCAAAACCCTCGCTCTGTGCTGCCTATCGGATGCGCCGCCATCTATTCCAGCACCTGGAAGGAACACATACAGCAGATCACAGCAGTATTACGGACATTAGGGGAGGCCGGTTTTGGATCAACCCCAAGAAATTCTTCGGTTGCAAGAAGCCAAATATTTGGGCTACCGGGGCGGGTACTGTGAGACCACAGTGTTCCAAGTTGCAAGCCATACTGGCTTGGCCCCCCAAACCAAGGGGCAGGTCCAATCCTTTCTCGTTTAGCCGGTACTACGCCGGTTTGGCCTCGCCCGAGGAGGCCCTTTGACCGATTTGACAAAGAAAAGAGCTCCCAATACGGTGGTATTTCGATAAACCCGGGGCTGCATTCAGTGACTTAAAAAGGGCTCTGACTTCAGCACCTATATTAATCTCCCCCAACTTCTCTCTCCCTTTTTTCCTTTTCCAGACGACGCCGGACACAGGCTTGGTGAGCCGTGGTTGAGCCAAAGCGCCGACGGGGTTGAACACCTATTAGACCTGGGGCCGAAACTGTTGGGCAGGGGGACCAGGTAGCAGGGGGGAGAAAGAGGCTCCTGGCATCAAATGGCGGTGTCTCAGCTGGGGTACTACCTTGGGTCGTTCACTCTGGTGACGGATCATGCACCTCTAAAGTGGATGGCCCTTCACAGGGGGTCAATCCACGAAGTCACGGTGGTTTCTGACCTGCAGCAGACAAGTATAAGCTTTTTCATCGCCAGGGTCTCTTCATGCCAGCCGACGCTTCTCCTGGGCCCAGGACCTCTCGGTGTAGGTCGCCTCACCACGGGGCTGGGCTGAGGGGAGTCTTGTCACACAGCTGCATGGGGGGCAGCGAAGGGCTTAGGGAAAATACTGATTATACATCTGCCCAGGGGAAACGGGACGCTGACACTCTTTTTGGAGTTCTCTGCAGGTCTTACCGAAATCCCACCAGGAGCAGCATTTCCCGGAAGGACAATCACTTCCCGGGTTTCCCCCCCAAGGATAAGGTCATTTCCTGTTCGCCCCAAGGATGATGTCAACTTCCAGTTTCTGCCCAGAGGACCCACATCAATTCCGTCCTCTGTACTATAAAGCCCACTGCCTTTGCTCTGTCAGGCAGTTCTGTTTTGGGCTCTGTTGTGTAAACTTGACTATGATGTCTCAAGACGTTTGCAGCCAGGAAACCAATTAAACGGGTGGCTGCCCCAAACCTTTCACCAAGTCTCAACTTATTACATATTGTTCTTCAGTATTTTATGCTTACATATTTAAGTTTGAATCTATTCCTCAAGTTTTTTGGACTACTTTAGGACGACCCACAACTTTTAAATTGAGGCTCAGGATTTTTTTATATGAGCTTTGGGGGTCAGAGGGCAGGGTCAGCCATCGTATAGCACCCCTGGAGCAATTTTAGGTTAAGGGCCTGGCTCTGGGCCCAATGGAGGTAAGTAACAGGATTTGAACCGCAACCTACCAGATGCCAGCGAGTTCTTTAGCCTAGAGCCATCACCTGGTCTGTGTAGTGGGTCATTGGTGTCTGTGGAATAGAGATCACTCTTGTAACATTTTTTCATGGATTTTATGGTTTATTAAATTTTGCTTCTGAATTGGTTCTCGCTTATTGGATTGTGGATTTATAAAGTACTAGCAAAATAACAGATCTGCAGTGGAGAAGTAGGGGTTAAAGAAGTAATGAAAAAAAAAAGGAAACATTTTTGAAAATAATGTAACATGATTGTCAATGTAATTGTTTTGTCACTGTTATGAGTGTTGCTTATATATATATATATATATATATATACATATCTATACTAATAAAAAACAAAAACCCTCACTCACTCACTCACTCACCACTGACTCATCACTAATTCTCCAACTTCCCGTAGGTAAAAGGTGAAATTTGCAGGCCCCATTCCTTACAGCTTACCTTCAAAGTTGGGCAGGTTTCATTTTGAAATTTAGCGGGTGGTCAAACTGGAACCTTTTTTTTCCATATACTGTAATGGACTTTAGCTCGATCGGGGGGCGGGGCTGTTGTCATATCACCACGCTCCCACGTAATCCGGAACTGACTGTGAAAGTCGTGACGAGAAAGAAGGAAGAGCTCCCAAAGAGCGCTGGAAAAAAGCATACAAGCTTATTCATAATCGCAGCTACCTGCGAAACAAAGGGACGTAAAAACCGTAAGTTTAAAAATAAGTTTATGGACACGCCCCGCCGCCGCTTTTTCATGCCTTTGCTAATACTTTACGTAGATACGTTTAATGAGAAGACACAGGTATAATAGACTTTGGATCACTTTTAACGGAGTTAAAAATTGCTGTAGCAGAAACTTTTAGTGCCGGGTCTTAGCTAACATTAAATAAAAACCCTGGACATCGCAAATCACACAAAAGAGCAACTCACGGGAACTGACTGAACGCAGTAGAAAGTGATCACCCCATGCATCAAAACCTGTTCAAAAACGATTTCACAATCTCCGACAAGGTAGGAAAAGAATATGCTCGAGCTGACTCCCCAGCTAAGGTCTTATGAAGCAACTTCGCCCCGCTGCCACCAAATACTCACAGAAAAATCCACAAGTTAATACACACACTGTCAGAGTTTCTCCACACTCAATTTATTCCTCGCATCCCCTGCTATACCCTCTGATCTCCCATTTCAATTCAGATGCCTCCAATTCCAGTAAAGGCTCTGCGCGCCGATGACAAGTAATAAGTCTCAGGGACAGACCCACAAAAAGGTTTCCATTGATTTCAGGCAAGATTGCTTTTTTCCTGGACAACTATAAAGCTGTATTCTCAGAGTGAGTCGCCGAGCTCACCATATTACAACCGAGTGCTGAACTGACAATGGGTATATAAAGAGAACTATAACAACCGTAATAAATCAACAATAAAACAGCGAAATCCCGGGATTAAATATAAAGGCAGCTTCCTTTTGGGTTAAGCAAGGAAAAAGGATGGCCTTATATGTCGTCGCTTTTTTAAAACAGCGAGAAGCTGTGTAAGGCTGCTTCACAAAACCGCCCGGGCCTTTATATGAGCAGGCAGTCAGCTAAAGAAGTGAATCAATAAATATCTATAATCGTGAATAAACTAACAAAAATAGCGAAAGCCGGGACTAAATAAAGGAAATGGGTACCTGAACAGTACAGTAAGTTCCAGATAGCTACACAATAACTATAGCAATCCCGGGTAAATGAACAATAAAACAGTACAGAACCCAAGCAAGGAGAAACACGGCCTTATATGGTGTTCCCCTTTTTAAATCAGCGGGGAAGCTGTGTGAAGGCAGCAACACAAAAACAGCAGAGTGCCACACTCGAATGTATTCCTTGCATCAACAAGTATACCCTCTGATGTCCCATTTCCCCGGCCTCCAATTTCCAGTAAGGCTCTGCTTCGCTATGACAATTAATAAGTCTCAGGACACACCTCTACAAAAGGTTGCCATTGATTTTGGCAACATTATTTTCTCCTGACAACTATACGTGATTCTCAAAAAAAGGCAAAGTACACACCTTGGGCATATTACAACCGGGGTGCTGAACTGACAAAGTGGTATACAAAAAAGATCCTTAACTGTTATTTATTGGTATATTTTCCCTCAGTTTAAAAAGGTTTTCTTTTCTTCTTAATAAAAATTTAAAAGCAGATTCGTAAAAGGCTGGGATTTTGCTACATACAGTATATATATACTGTATGTAAATATGTGTATATATATATGTATGTGTATATATATATGTAGATATGTATATATATGTGGATATGTATATACATATGTGTGTATATATGTAGATATGATATATAGTACAGACCAAAAGTTTGGACACACCCCCTCATTCAATGTGTTTTCTTTATTTTTATGACCATTTACAGCACTCCATCACTCTCCTTCTTGGTCAAATACCCTACACAGCCTGGAGGTGTGTTTGGGGTCATTGTCCTGTTGAAAAAAATGATCGTCCAACTCCCGATTCTGCACAACACAACCGTTTGGGCCAACCCATTGATAAAGCAAGAAATTCCACTAAATAACCCTGATAAGGCACACCTGTGAAGTGAAAACCATTTCAGGTGACTACCTGTTGAAGCTCATCGAGAAATGCCAAGAGTGTGCAAAGCAGTAATCAAAGCAAAGGGGCTATTTTGAAGAAACTAGAATATAAAACATGTTTTCAGTTATTTCACCTTTTTTTGTTAAGTACATAACTCCACATGTGTTCATTCATAGTTTTGATGCCTTCATTGAGAATCTACCAATGTAAATGGTCATGAAAATAAAGAAAACACATTGAATGAGGAGGTGTGTCCAAACTTTTGGCCTGTACTGTATATGTAGATCTGTATATATATCTATACTAATAAAAGGCAAAGCCCTCACTCACTCACTCACTCACTCACTCACTCACTCACTCACTCACTGACTTATCACTAATTCTCCAACTTCCCGTGTGGGTGGAAGGCTGAAATTTGGCAGGTTCATTCCTTACAGCTTCCCTTACAAAAGTTGGGCAGATTTTAAATCGAAATTCTACGCGAATGGTCATAACTGGAAGCTGTTTTTCTCCATTTACTGTAATGGAGATGAGCTTAACGCTGATGGAGTTTCATGACATCATCACGCCTCCCCGTAATCACGCAGTACATAGAAAACCAGGAAGAGCTCAAAAGCGCTGAAGAAACATGCATTATATAATTGAGAAGGCAGCGAAACAATAAGAAGCGGCAGTGACATATACAACCATATTCATGAGTTCTACTGAAACAAAGCACGATGTAAACCTACACTTTAAATTAAGTTCATAGACAGGCTGCTGGCTTGTAATTTAGTGCCTGCCCATATAAGGCCAGTCCGTCAGCGGCAATCCAATAGCAAACTGCCACGGGTAAATATTCACGGGTGAAGGACTGTGCTTATGGAGAGGAAGATGATGGTCAGGGTGGTGTTTGACACAAACTCAGCGAAACTGCAGAGAAAGTTTTAAGTGCCAGGACTAAGGTAACATTAAATACAGCCAGGACATAGCACGAGATGGCACCAGCACAGCTGGGAACCTTCGATGCATGTACACCGAGCGGCTCACGTGAACTGACGCAGTGCACAGATAAAAGGCAACAGTTCCAAAGAGCTGAACAAAAACCGAATTACACAATTGAAAAGGCAGCAAAAATATGAAGGCCTGATACATACAAGCATATTCATAAATCCAGCTACTGCGGAAACAAAGCACACGGTGGAAAAAGTCAATGTCCCGCTAAAGGAAGACAGTGTAAAAAACCCCGCATGCAGTGTGTCAGGTCTCAGATAAAGAAGAAACGAGCTGTTTATTGATGCAGTAAAAAAGCATCGATGAATGAAACCTGTCATCTTTACAACGATTGACAAACACGGAATGTAACTTGAACACAACACATCCTACAAATACGAACCTGATTGAAAGAAATAATGATAATCAAATCCTTGATGACAGCAACACTCAGTAACACTCACAAAACAAATACTGTATATTGACAGTCATGTTACGTTATTTTTAAAATGTTCCTTTTCTTTTTCTAGTTTTTAACACACTACTTCTGCTATGAGCACGCTGGTATATATATATATATATATATCGGATCTCCACCCATACGGATACTTTATTTGCCATCAATGATTGTTTTGGTAAAGCCATACCAGTGTGTATTCATTAGATGAACGGTAAAAAGTAAGGAGGAGGATGACTTATTGAGGCATGCAGGCTGTAGTGTTGCGTCAACTCTATCTGAATTGCGTGATCACATTTAAAAATATATATATTTTCAAGTTCTATTGTAGTCATATGAAAAATCAAAACGCGGCCCCCCGGCCCGGGGTAATTATATCCGGCCCCGGGAAACATTTTTTCTGTATTATTTTTATGGGGTTATGGCCGGGGAAACCTCTTCAGATCCCAAAACGGGGTTTGGGTGCCTTCCCCCTCGCGTTAATCAAATCTCCTTATGATGCTGCAAGTTTTGCGGGAACTGCTCACGATGCTGAAGAGAAAAATTGATTCAAAAAAATTTT
>NW_024382791.1:0-9549 GCF_016835505.1 Polypterus senegalus | reverse complement strand
TTTTTCCTATTTGAATAAAACATTTTTTTAACTTTTTAGTACAACTTGTTATGTGTACCTGCTCACTCATGCTCTTGTCCTGGACTACAAGTGGTGTGGGGTTTGGGGTCTAGCACTGATAATTTTGTGGCATCACTGGCTGTAGCTGAGGGCTTGCCTTGTGACGGTCCATCCAAAAGTGATATTTTTTAATCTATTACTTACCATTTAGTGATGGCTGAGAAATAATTTTTTATTTTGGATTTTTACTGGAAATGGAGATAAAAAAGCCCTTAATACAGCATGCTGAAATGGTGGCAAACATTGAATAACAGCAACCATTTTCAAAATGTCCATGAAAAAAATCTCAAGTTGCTACACCTGATATTCAGTTAAAAGTTTGTGAACCCATTAGAACTTTCTCTTTTTCTGCACAAATATGACCTAAATGTGATCCGATTTTTGTGTAAGTCATGAAAGCAGATTAACAGAATCCAACTAAAAAAATGACATAAAAATATTTTACTTTTCAATTTATTTATTGAGGTAAATGATCCAACATTACATATTTGTGTGTGAAAAAAGGATGTGAACCTCTGGGATTACCACTTTATTTGAAGGCGAAATTACAGTCCAGTGTTTCAATCAGTAGGATGTTCATCAGGTGTGAATGTGGTAGGCCCTGGTCTTATTAAAGAATATAAATCTGGGTGCCCACTATCAAAATCTGATCATTACTACATAGGTTTGTGGAAGTGTGTCATGCCTAGACCAAAGAACCTCAGGAAAAACATTGTTGATGCTCAACAGGCTACAAAAGGTTACAAAACCATTTCTAAGGAGTCTAGATTCCACCAGTTCTTTCAGTTTGTGTACAAATGAAGTAAATTCAACACCATTGTTTCCCTCTTAAGGAGTGGTCAACCAGCAAAGATCACTCCAAGACCAAGGCATGTAATATTCCATGAGGTCACAAATAACCCCAGGGTAACAAACGTCTAAGGACCTAAAGGCCTCCATTGCACAGGATAATGTCATTGTTCATGAGTGCACCTTCAGAAGAACACAGAATAACAATGGTGTGCATGGATGGGTTGCAAGGAGAAATATGGCGCAGACAGCATCATGGTTTGGTCCTGGTTTGCTGCTTCTGGACCAGGATAGCTTGCCATCATTGATGGAATTATGAATTATTCATTGTACCATCATAATCTACAGGAAGATTTCAGGATCCACAAACTAAAGCTCAAGAGGAAATTAGTTCGTGCAGAAGGAGAATGGCCCTAAATGCACACGTCATTTTACCAAAGAACAGTTAAAACAAAAGACATTTCATGTTTTCGAAGGTCAAAGTCCTGACCTTATAGAAAAGTTGTGAAAGGAACAGAAGCAAGTAGTTCATGAAAGGAAACCCACCAACACCCCTGAGTAGAAGCAGTTTCGCAGGGAGGAATGGGCTAAAATTCCTCCAGGCCAATGTGCTGGGCAGATCAACAGATGCCAGAAATGTTTAGTTAAAGTTATTGTTGTACAGTGGCATCCCACCACACACAGAAAGAAAGGATCTACGTTTTTTTTTTCCCACACACAAATGTGTAGCTATATAAATAAAATTTATTATTATATTTATTAGCATTAGATCATTTTCCTTAATAAATGAACAAGTATAATCTTTATTTAGTTTTAGGAGTAAAAATCTGATCACGTTTTAGGTCATATATATACTGAAATTAGAGTTCAATTGTAAATTGTTCACAATCTTTTTAGCACGACTGTATGTATTTCTGCTAAAATTTAATTAAATAAACCACCATATTTCTGGGTGTTTCTGGGTGTTGCAACGGTGGTTTGTGATGCTGCACTGGTATATAAACCTTTGTGCTTGTTGAGGTACCTCAGATATACACAAATAATAAGGAATGGTTTCCAACCGATAATGTTTTTACTGACTTTTCTTTACCTTTAAATTGTTGTTGTATTCCTCTCACAGACCACACTTTGCAATGCCCATACCACATGAATTACCATTGTAGCCAATGAATGAGCTGTTGCTGGACAGGACTCTTGACCAATGAATGGAGAGGGAGCCCAGGACTTCAGTCCAAAAGCTTGTTCTCATCTGAGCATGCTCCACCTTTGTTCACAAGAGAATTTTGCATCGATGGGGTATTAACACAATCTTATCCAAAAGATATGCTGTGAACATATGACTGGATACCAGACATTAGGATAATGTGAAACAATGCAATACAATGCAATTTATTTTTGTAAAGCCCAAAATCACACAAGGAGTGCCGCAATGAGCTTTAACAGGCCCTGCTTTTAGACACCCCCCCAGCCTTGACTCTCTAAAAAGACAAGGAAGAACTCCCAAAAAATTCTTGTAGGAAAAAAATGGAAGAAACCTTGAGAAAGGCAGTTCAAAGAGAGACCCCCTTCCAGTTAGGATGGGCGTCCAGTGGTTGTCAAAAAAGGGGGTAATTACAATACAATACACAGAACAGAACTCAAGTAATCCTCAATACAATATAATAGTGCAATAGAAATATTACAAGTACAGAGCAGAATTGAACGGTAGCTGATATTACATAATCCGATTGGGATTTGTTCAGTCCTGGAGACCTTGGCCATCAAGCTGCCTCCCCCTATTGGCCATTCCAGAGCTGAGTCAGTGCTGGGCCAGCCAATCCAATGAATGGACCCCTCCACCCAATGATTCCTACGATCCTCCATCAGAGATGACTTTACCTTAGGCAGGCAAACCAACTTGGCAGTAGAGCAGTGGCACCAAGTGCCACATTTGAATACTGAGAATAGAAACAGAATAATTATAACTATCATATTGCTTATGTTTTAGTGCTAATGACTAACAACAGAGCAGTCTGTACAGTTAATCAGCAGTTGTAGTCAGGATATGCTAAACTGAAGTAGTGAGTCTTCAGCCGGAATGTGAAAGCTGAGATTGAAGGGGCGTCTCTTGTAGTAGCAGGCAGACCTTTCCACAGTTTTGGGGCCCTGTAACTAAAAGCTCGACCTTCCACTGTTATTTTATTAATCCTTGGAATTATAAGCAGACTGGCATCTTGAGATCTTAATGTACGTTCTGGTTTGTAAGTCAAGTTCAGACAAGCAAGCCGGACCTTGGCCATTTAAGGCATTATAGGTTAAAAAGAGGATTTTGAAATCTTCCCTAAACTTAACCAGGAGCCAGTGTAAGGATTCAAGAAATGGAGTTATGTGTTTGTATTTCCATGTTCTTGTAATAATTCTTGCAGCAGCATTTTAGATTAACTGGAAGCTGTATAAAGAACAGTTTAAACATCCAGTGAACACTGAATTGCAGTAGTCAATCCTACTCAAAGTAAATGCATGAATTAATTTCTCAGAATACTGCTTATTTAGAAAATGTGTTCATTTCCCAACATTTTTAAGATGGAAGAAACATAATTTAGACAACTTTGTACTGTGCACTTTAAATTACATACTAAAATCAAAGATAACTCCTAGATTGCGGGCTGATTCAGTAAAATTAATGGAGATTCCAACTGAGTTAAATGATGACAGAATATTGTTGTGATCAGCATCATTCCCTCCAATAACATCTTTGTTTTATTGGCATTTAATGACAAGTAGTTCTCATCCATCCACTCCTTTAATTCACTAACACAACTAATTACAAAAGACAAAATTGGAGAAACTTCATTTGGTCTAAAAGAAAGGTATAACTGGGTGTCATCTACATACGAGTGAAAGTTAACATTGTGTTTTCTAATGAGAGATCCCAGTGGAAGCATGTAAGGTGAAAACAGTAAACGTCCCAGTACTGAGCCCTGCAAGACACTAGATCTCAGTTCTGTGCATAATGATGGAGTACTGTCAGCACATTACTGTACATACTGAAAGTGATTTGATAAATAAGAGCTAAACCAGGCAAGGACAGTGCCTGTAAGCCCACCATTATTGTCTAGTAAGTGCAGTAAAATGGAATGGTCAATGGTGTCAAATGCTGCGCTTAAGTCTAACAACATAATTACAGGGGAGTTTCCTTCATCAGAGGATATCAGAATGTTGTTTACAACTTGTGTTAGTGCCGTTTCTGTACTATGACCAGTGCTGAAACCAGACTGTAATTTCTCAAATAAATTGTGATGTGTAAGGTGTAACTGAAGCTGATTGGTCACTACTTTTTCAAGTATTTTAGAGAGAAAGGATAAAAGAGAGGTTGCCACCCTTCCACCCAGCTCAGCTCGCCGTCTGGGAGCTCTCACAGTCCTTTTATATTCCCTGACCCGGAAGTGTTCCCAATCCCAGTCCATGTGATCCTGTATCACTTCCGGGTCAGGTAAAAATTTCTTTTCTTGACCCCGGAAACCCGTCACTCTTCCTTTGACGAACTTCCGGGTTATAGGGCACAAATAAGTCTTCGGTCCTCCCTGCAGCTCCCTCTTGCGGCCCCTGTAGTATCCAGCAGGGTCTTGTATAAAAACTACATAGTCCATGACTCCCTGCTGGTCTTCGGGGCACCTCCATACTGCAGGGAGGGCTCCATCTGGCAGCCTGGGGGTATTGGCCGGGATGACAAGCCGGCCAAAGATCACAGTATGTGTGGGTCTAGGACTGACTTTTTAAGTTATAGTTTAATGACTGACACTTTTAGTTCATCAGGTACTGTGCCATGTAGTAATGAACTATTAATAATGTTGAGCTGCGGTGGGCTGGCACCCTTCCCAGGGTTTGTTTCCTGCCTTGAGCCCTGTGTTGGCTGGGATTGGCTCCAGCAGACTCCCGTGATCCTGCAGTTAGGATATAGCGGGTTGGATAATGGATGGATGGATAATGTTAAGAATAGGCATTGCAAGAACATCCATTGCACTTTTTACTAATTTACTGGGTCTAGGGAACAAGTAGAAGGTTTCATTTTAGAAATTAAAGTCAAGACTTCCTGCTCTTTTACATGATTAAAAGTTCTAAATTGTTGAATGCAATGTGAGGCAGGGTCTGCCAAGCTAGTATGTGGTTTGCACTGTGATGATGAGGTCTGGGATCTTATATTTTTAATTTTCTCATTAAAGACATTCGTATAGTCTATATTGCTAATGTCTGTTGGTATTTTGCACTTTAGATCTGAATTCCCATTTGTTAAATTAGCCACTGTTCTAAACAGTACCTGAGGATTTTTATTATTGCTATTTTTTTAAAATAATAGTCTGAGCAAGCTTTAAAGAGAGCTTTTTAATATTTTTGTCTCAGTCCATGCAATTTGAAAGACCTTCATCTTTGTTGTTCTCCATCTGCGCTCCAGTTTTCGACACTCTAATTTAAGAGCTCAAGTGTTCTCATTAAACCAGCGAGACTTTCTATGTGCTTTGATCCACTGCATCCAGAGCATCTCTCAAGGCCACATTATAATTTTATGTTAGCTGATCTAAATTGTTTTCCACATTTACGTTTAATGTTAACTGATCTAAATGGTTTTCCAAAATTACAATTGACTTACTCAAAGTATCTTTAAATTTTGAAGCAGAATTACATTTTAGATGTTGCACTGTCTTTGTTTTAATCTGAGTGTATTGGTAAGGGCAGAACTTAATCAAACATAATTAAGCAGTGATCAGAAATAACTTAATTTAATGGAATACTACGTGATCATAATTTACAGCCA
This sequence comes from Polypterus senegalus, assembly GCF_016835505.1. Taxonomy (NCBI): domain Eukaryota; kingdom Metazoa; phylum Chordata; class Cladistia; order Polypteriformes; family Polypteridae; genus Polypterus; species Polypterus senegalus. The sequence continues at coordinate 3,908 of NW_024382791.1, read as the reverse complement.
AATCAGATATCATTAACAATGAATATGGCCCTGGTTGTCTGTAGACTAGCATGACAGTTGTGATGGAATCTGTTTTAATATTTAAAATGAATGCCTCAGAGGATGTGAAGTCGCCTAAATTTTTAGAGGAGATTTGTATTTTGTCACAATGAATTATTCCAAGGCCTCCTCCTCGACCAGAATATCTAGATTTAAAAAGGAATGTGTATCCATCTGGTGATGCTTCAGCTAGGGGAACAGTGATAGATTTACTAAGCCAGGTTTCTGTGAGAAGACACAGATCATATTTTGTGCTAAATATAATATCACTAGTAACGGTGTACTGCCCGATAACATTCAGTGAATACACTTGACTTGAGCATTCCTAGTTTTCAGACTCTTTCTCTGTCTCTGTTTAGCATTCGTTTGCTCAGAGATTGATCGGTTTGCTGCTTCCTGAGCAACTCTTCTTTTCTCCACCCTAGCAGCCCGCTGCTTCTCTTCTTTCACTGGCATCTTTTCACAATAAAACTGATTAAGTTAGTTTTTTTGTTGCAATTACTTAGTACGTTTTCCTTAATTTTTCACTTAAGGTGGCACTTAAGTCTTCAGTCTGCCTCTAGAACAATTAGCGAAGGTGGTAGGGAATAAGAACGGTGCCCATACGCACGTGCCACACGGCCATCCTGCTGTGCGCTGCCGAGAGTTGATTGTACAATAAAATAAAATAAAAATAAAAAGAGTAATAAAAATCATCACTCCGAAAGCGGATAGTACACGTCTTGTAGTATATGTGTACCACATTTCAAGTCAATAGGTGAAACGGTTTGCAAAATACAGGTGATTTAAAATCCTGGACAGACAAATGAACAGCCATGGTAGTGTATTATATAAAAAAAAATTAACAAAACAGCTTTACTGCCAAGAGAGCGAATCTATACTAATAAAAGGCAAAGCCCTCACTGACTGACTGACTCACTGACTCACTGACTCATCACTAATTCTCCAACTTCCCGTGTAGGTAGAAGGCTGAAATTTGGCAGGCTCATTCCTTACAGCTTACTTACAAAAGTTGGGCAGGTTTCATTTTGAAATTCTACACGTAATGGTCATAAATGGAAGGTATTTTTCTCCATATAATGTAATGGAGTTGCGCTCAATGGCCGTGGGGGGTGGAGTTTCGTGTGACATCATCACGCCTCCCACGTAATCACGTGAACTGACTGTCAACACATTACGTAGAAAACAAGGAAGAGCTCCAAAAAGCGCTTAAGAAAACATGCATTATACAATTGAGAAGGCAGCGAAACAATAAGAAGCGAGCAAGTGACACATACTGTACAAGCATATTCATGCCTGCAGCTACTTCAGAAACAAAGCAGTGTAAAACTAAAGTTTAAATTAGGTTCATAGACAGGCTGCCGCTAGCGTTTGTCATGCCCACGATTAATGCGGGATACAAGTTTAATGAGAGGACGCAGGGTATAAACGACAGTTTTGATCACTTTCTAACTAAGTTCAAATTGCTGGTCAAAGGCTGTGCTTATGCAAATTTTACTGTTTAATAACTTATAGACTACATTTTATTATTTTTCCCTTGCACTCAGTGACCAAAGCTAAACACACACATATAAACACATACGTATATATACACATATATATACCTGTGTGCATGTTTGTATGTATGTGTATATATATATCTAAACTAATAAAAGGCAAAGCCCTCACTGACTGACTGACTGACTGACTGATTCACTGACTCATCACTAATTCTCCAACTTGCCGTGTAGGTAGAAGGCTGAAATGTGGCAGGCTCATTCCTTACAGCTTCCTTACAAAAGTTGGGCAGGTTTCATTTCGAAATTCTACGCATAATGGTCATAATTAGAAGCTATTTTTCTCCATTTACTGTAATGGAGTTGAGCTCGAAAGCCATGGGGGCGGAGTTTCGTGTGACATCATCACGGCTCCCACGTAATCACGCAGTACGTAGAAAACCAGGAAGAGCTCCAAAAAGCGCTTAAGAAAACATGCATTATATAATTAAGAAGGCAGCAAAACAATTAGAAGCGCGAGTGACATATAAAACCATATTCAGCGTCTCACGTGAACTGACGCAGTGTGCAGACAAAAAGCAACATTTCCAAAGAGTGCTGAACAAAAACCGAATTACACTGCTACGCTCAAATACTTTGTAGATAAACCACACGCCGTGGTGCAATAGTAGAGGCTTCGCCTCTAGCGCCAATGTCCGAGGTTCGATTCCCGAGAGGGGATGCACTGAGTATATACACACGTATTTTTATTAATTTTACCTTCGCATCCCCTTGGTTTGAGACGTATGAAAAAATATGCGGTTAACACAGAAAGACAGATCACCAATTGAAGCTTTATGAATAATGGATACTTTATTCGCGATCAATGATTGTTTTGGTAAAGCCATACTCAGTGTATTCATTAGATGAACGGTAAAAAAGTAAGAGCGAAGGGAGGGTAACTTATTGAGGCACGCAGGCAAAACCACAATAGCTCGCGGGCTCGATGTACTGTAGTGCGCGTCAACTCGATCTGAATTGCGCGATCACATTCGAAAAAATATATATTTTCAAGTTCTATTTAGTCCATATGTGTCAAACTCAAGGCCCACAGGCCACATCCGGCCCGGCGTGTAATTAAATCCGGCCCGAGAGATCATTTTATATACTGTATTATTGTTATTAATGGCCCGGGGATATGAAGCGCTGGTAACACAATAAACTACAGATCCCATAATGCAGTGCTTCAGCTGCCTTGCTGAACACTTACCGCATTAATCAAGTCTAGCTTATGATGCTGCAAGTTATTGCGAAGCTAGCCCACACGATGCCGAAGAGAAAAGGTGATTCTGAACATAGAGCCTTTAAAAACCGATGGGAGGCTGAGTATATGTTTACGGACATTACCAGTAAACCCGTGTGTCTCATTTGTGGAGCTAATGTGGCTGTAATTACAGAATTTAATCTAAGACGGCACTATGAGACAAAACATCAAGATTACCTGAAACACCTGAATGCAATGCACAAGATACAGAAAGCAGAAGAATTAAAGAAGAATCTGATAAACTGAGCGCACTGCGCACTGAGTTCGCACGGCGCTTTGGTGACTTTGAAGAACAAAAAAAGGATTTTGAGTTGTTTCTCAACCCATTTGCCGTCGATGTGGAAACTGCACCTGTGCAGATTAAGATGGAGGTGATTGAGCTGCAGTGTAATGTGTGAGCGCTGAAGTCGAAAACAATGGAAGAACTTAAACCCAATTAAAGTAAAAATAATTTCTTTATTCTTAATTCTTGGTGAGTAGAGCGAATGTGAGACTGCCTCTTTCCAACTCAGTCAACTGATTTGGATTTTGGCAGAATATCTAAAGTCAACCTGTTCTCTCTTTTATATCCTAGGAAAGGAAAAAAAACCCTAGCAGTTCATTCTGAGGTTATACATAGCTTAAGGTTAAATCTTAATTTATGACATACTGGAATGTCCTAAAACATGAAACAAACAGCCATTTGCATTCCCAAGCAATACACCCTTCTAATTATACACACTTAGAATCAATTTAAATATTCTTATAGTCCATAAAGATCTTACATTCTTCACAGGGTCTTCTGATAGTATCAGAGGTCAGCCTTTCCTATAAATGATAAAAGTTAGTCCCTTAATGCTGTGCACACAGCCCAACTCCTTTCTGCATAAATGAGGAACAAATCATATAGCTCTCTGCAGCATGATCAACTCAAAACATAGTCCTTGATATCTGTGAGTTAAATAATAATGTTTTCTCTTCCTCAGTTCCCCTTTGCACATAAAATGTGCACATTAATAATAAGACTTCTGCATCATCAGAGTTCAGGAAAGGGTTGGCAAATGGAAGAAAAGGTTTGTACTGGGAGTCAA
>NW_024382790.1:0-56942 GCF_016835505.1 Polypterus senegalus | reverse complement strand
CATTCCCTGTCTTCACTTTGATTTGCTAACATCTGGATGGTCTGTTTCAATGTGTGGAAGTCAGTAAGAAGGGTGTTTTTTAATTTTTTTAATGCTTATTCTTACTGTGTCAAGCTTAATTCCTTTTTTTTCTAATTTTTGCATAAAGTTCTTTTATTAAGAGCAAGTTTCACTGTTGCAGCTGGCATCTACAAACGTTTTCATTCCAATTCTCAGAATGTAGCAAATGAGAAAGACAATCATTGTAGAGGTATGGCAGAAGATATAGTGTTTGTTTGATAAAGGCATTAGATATATGGAACTACATGATCTAGAACTGTAATCTTGGTCTTAATTGAAAGTTTATGATGTGATACATGCTGGTGAAGCAAATAATGTGGCTGACAGTAACCCCGACAGTTATCAGGATTTTGTGTCTTTCTGACAGCAAACTGATGAGGAAGATGACATGGCATAGAGAAAAGAGAGCAGGACATCTGCTGAGCGCGAAGCAAATTACAACTGCTTATGTGTTAGGAAGATGAAGAATGCCAGCTTTGTCACCCTGTAAGCATCAAGTGCATGCAGTGCTGCAACCTGCTGGTGCTCGTAAACTACCTGGGATCCTGGCAGTGTATTTCTAGTATAGAATAACTGAGCTCCTTAGTTAAAACAGTAAATTGTTTGCCAAGTCCCCCTGGAGAGCACTTATGAAATCCCCGAGGGAGCAGATCAACTATCAAAACTGTATTATTAATTATCTTTGTGAGATCTTCTAGTGCTATTCTGCTCAAATGCAAAGACCATTTTTACAGACATCACTTTCATCTTGCAGTTTGTCACTGCGGACTAAAGAAGGCCTGGTCTACAGATATTACCTGTCTATATTATCAAACAGGAGAATGCCAAGAGTAAAGTTTGCTGATGAATTAAATTTTTAAGGTTTCCACCTAGTCAGTTTCTTGTAATGCTACCAAATACTTTGAAATTTGCATATGAGAAGAGTTCAGATTTGACATTTGCATAAAAGAGTAAAGTAATTTTCAGAACTGGACAATAGATGATTTTGATAGAGGGCAGAGGAGCTCAGCTGCTACCAGTATGCCTTCACGGTAATAATTCTCTTAATTAAAAGCTGCTTTGTCTTATTTATTGAATTCCAAGTTTAATTAGCATTTTATTTACTAGCTTCTGCACACCCAGATCATCTGCACTCAGTCTCAGTTGTGGAAGGCCATAGTGGCTTTTAGTTAGAGACTAAATTTTTTTTCAAGTTAAACTCTTTCCTTAATTTGATTCCGGGGTTTTTAAAAGTGGGATGCGAATTTTTTTGGAAAATTTAAAGGAAACAACAAATACAATTTGACATTAAATGGTGGGGGAAAAATAAAATTACCCGTATGAAAACTTGCTTTTAAAAAATGTAATTTTTCAGCATGTGCATTATAAGGGATTTTACCTTTTTGGAAGGAAAATCTATTCAAGTATTTTAAAAACCAATGAGAAAGTTTAATTTCCCATGGGGTTTTTTAACAGTTTCCAAGTTTTTTGCAGCACTGTATCTAGGGTGCTCATAAAAAATTTAAAAGAAAATAGGTTACAACTACAGGACAATGATAACAGGAATGTTGTTTTTATTGTTATTTTTTTTGGAAACGGGAGGTTTCAAATCCCTGGAAAAAAATCATAGTCACCAATCAAAGGAAGATTTTATAACGGGAAACCCTACAAATATGGGAGAAAACTTGGGGTAAGAGAAAGAGGGGTAGTAAAACTTTAAATGCAGCTCCAATGAGGGGTGTGCAGTCTAAAAAACCCAAATCCCATTGCCATTGAAGGAGAAAATAAGACCAAAAAATTATGAAGGATCAATTTTCTACCGGGGGAAAAAGGGAAAATTAAAAATTTGTCCTTAAGGGGTAAATTGACCGTGGGAAAAGGTTTGTTTTCGGGTTTTCCCAGTTGCCCGGGGGACAAGTGAAATTTTTATGGAAAAAAAAGGGTTTCATGTGCAGGTATACCTTTTCCCACTACCAAAAAATAAAAAGGGGTAATGTGATTGAAAGGAAAAGGTTTACTTGGGGGCTTTTCCCTTTCATGTCTCAAATTGGTATTCAAATTGTTAAAAAAATGATTTGGTTTTTTTCAAAGGGGAAGCACTCTTAGTCTTAATAAGTTTTTTTACCCTACTATTTAAACGCTTAAAGATGGGTCTTTTTTTTTCATGCCACATTACGATGAATTTTGATGTTTTTTCATTATAACCCATAACTTTATATTGTAAAAACCCCGCAGAAAGGGCCGGGGCGGATTTACCCTCATGGGTAATTTTTTAAAATAGTTTGGGGGGAATTTTAGGGTAATTTATAAAAGTTTAAATTGAATGTCAAATTCATTTTTTGTCAATTGTGTTGTAAATAATGGTGGGCCTGTATTTAATTGGTTGGGTTTTGGGTCATCCCCAAAGGGGGTTTTTTTTCCAAAAAGTCCCAAATTTTAAATTGAAATGTTTTTCCCGGCGTGATTTTTGGCAAAGGCCCAAATAATGTTGAGCTTTTTTTTTATCATCTTCGTAAAAAAAGAAAACAACAGGAAATTTTTTTTATTGCTGGTTTTTAACCCAAAACCCACCGAGACACTGGATGGGGCGGAAAAGGGGTTTTTTTCAAAGGGGGCTGCATTTTGCGGAATTAACCCCGGAAACCCCGCCACCCGGGCAAGCTGGGAGAGGTGAAAGGGCAGAGTTGGGCCTGAAATTTTTAAAGACCTCCAGGGGCCGCTACATTGGTGTGGGGGGGGAGACCGGGGTTTTTTTAGAAAGTTTCCCCGGGGGAAAAGGGAGTTTTGAAAAAAAAGAGGCCATCTCGAAAATAGCGTTAGGGGTTGGGGACCCGCCTGATCAGGGAACTGCACGGAAAAAGGGGGGAAAAACCGGCCTGGGGAAAAAAAGTTTTCCCCCGGACAGTGTTCTTTCTTCAGGCAGGGCCCGGGAATAAACCCCGGGGCCGCAACGAAACCCAAAATTCCCAGCCGGCCCCCTCCCCACACGGTCACCCGCTGGCTTTTTCCACAAGGCGGGGTTTCGGGGAAGCCAAGGGATCTGGCTCCCTTCACAAGGGTTTGGGACCCGCAGGAAGCTGCAACAAAATTTGGGCCCTTTTCCCCCGAGGGTCCCCCCATTTCCCAGGACTCAATGACCTGCCCCTGAGGGGGGTCGAATTTCGGGCCCCTCCCCCTGCTCTCACCCCGTTTTGGAAGAGAACCCCAGCGGAACACAGCAGGGAGGGGGGCCGACAAAATCTTCAGGGGCCCCGGTGAGGTGTGGGCATTTGCAGCTGACATCGGGGGCCCGGGCACGGAAAGGTTACCCTATTTCACAGAAAGGGGGGAAGAACTCAGTCTTCATGTTTTCCGGGGGGTTTTCCCCCGGAGCTGCCTCCAAGATGTTTTGGTCTGTTGCCCCAGACTTTTGGGAGTGAGGCACAGGGGAGGCGGGAAATCCCCGAAGAGGTATTTACAGCTTGGGTCCCCGGGCACCCCAATTCATCACCCCCCGCCGCTAACGAGCAGTTTGGGAGGGAGAAAGGGACCAGCCTGAGGGTGGGGGGAGGCCGCCCACCGGCCCATCATCAATCCCCCGACAGAGACAAAGATCGACCGCTTTTTCCCGATGCGGGGGGAACCCGGGGCATTTTTGCCGGGGACTGCCCTGCTCAAAAGCCCCCTGCCCCGCATAACATCACTCGAGAAACAAACTGGGAGGGGGAGGCCGGAGGGACCTGGGCCCATTTTTCAGCATCCTCCGGCAATGACGCCCTAAAGTGGGGCCCCGTGGGTTTTAAAGGTGGACTGTACCAGACTGATTAAAAAGGTGCCATGTAGTGCCTTGGGGACACGGGCCACTTTTTTCCTTTTAACAGAGAGGGGGTTGCCTAAAACAGCTGGCCCCTCTGCCAAAAAGATGGACCTCTAAAAATCGAAGGGCGCACGGTTACGGGGAACGGAAAAAAATCCCCCGGAAAGAAACTATTGACTGCCGGTAGGGATGGGGACCAGCCCAGGGTAATTCGGGCTCCCCGGACATTAAAGAAAAAATGAAATTGGGTTAATTTGGGTTGGCCCACGGGGGAGAAAAAGGGATGTGTCCAGGGCCATCCCCCCGCGAGGTAGGCCCGTTTGTACCCAATGGGCCCAAACCGCCCCGGAAAGGGGCTGGGCTTTGTTTTGCCTGGACACCACGGGCTTCACTGCCCCACCGCTTTTCCCGGAAGATGCGGGGGCCCAAGAGACCCCAGGAGAGTATTGCAGCCTGTGACCAGTGCTCCCCAACGGTTTTCCTAAACCCACCACCCATCCGTTTGGAGAGGGTTGCCGCTGGGGGAAAATTAACCACCCAAGGGTAAACCCCCCCGAGCACCCCCACAGCAGGGGGTAACCCAGAAAGTACTGAAATTTTGTGGAAATTTTTTGGCCCCGGAAGGGGACTGCACCAAAAACCTGGGTTGGGCCACCAATTGTTTGGGCCCACCCGCCCCCATTGGGTTGCCCCCCACAAACGCTAAGCTGCCAAGAATTGATTCACGAGATGGTAACCAACCCATACCTTTTCCCTTCAAAGGCCCCGGGGCCGCACCCCATGGCCCGGGTGAAGAAAAATTGGCCCCTTTTTGGGGACTTTCAAATTAAATGCAGCTCCAAAAGACTTTTCCCCTTTGGGCCCTCGCATCGATGATGCATTGCCCATGTGGCTGGATCCTGCGGGGTTCAGCATTTTGGGCCCGGCCAGGAAATTTTGGGCAGGTAGAACTGGAGCAGAGGACCAATTTCCAAAACGCTTTCACCATCAAAGGGCCCGTGGATTTTAAAGGTAATGCCGCTTGACTTTGTAATGCTACCGCCACTTTTGAAAGATTCACGGGCGGGGCCCAAAAGACATTTCCCCCCCCCTTGTGGTCTTTTAGATGATCTGCTGATTCGCCGAGACTTTTACCAGGCGGTGCACAATTTTTGGGGGGGTCCTGACCGCCATTCGAGGCCCGGGGGGTTGAACCCTGGGGAAAACCTTTTTCGCCCCAGACCCAAGGTTTTCTAGGGAGAACGCGAGAGGGGGGCTACCCAGCCTTTAAAGGGGACGCCGGGAGCAACTGGCCCCCACCAGCCAATTACTGAGCTGGGAGTTTTGGGGTTTTGCCCTACCGGTTCAGAAAACCTTTTTTAACCATTGCCAGCCCTTGCACCCCCCTTCAATTTGGGCCAAATTTTGGGGGACGGAGGACTGCACAGCCGCCTTTTCCCAAAAATTAAAGGTTTCCCCCGCTACCTTCCCCGGCGACTTCCCCCCCAACCAACCTTTTTTTGGTGGGCACTGACGCCAGCTGGGGGATTGAACCGGGTTCCCAGAAGGGGAGGCTGGGGAAAGAAAATGATAGCTTTTTACAGCCGACCCAGCCCAACCGGGAGAGGAATTACTGTGTTATTCCCGGGGGAAATGTTGGAGGATCCCAGGGAAATTTTCGGGCCCCACCTATTGGGCACCAGGGGTTTACGCCGACTGACCCATGCCGCCCCCACCCGGATGTTGGGAAATTTTCCGGGAACCAGAGGGGCCAAGGGGGCAAGGTGGGTGGGGATTTTTCCCCAGGAATAAGGGCTTTGAGATACAGCACCGGGCCGGGGCGGGAAAACATTTCCAACGCATGCCCCCCCCAGGGCCCATGCCTTCGCAATGAATGCCATATTTGCCCCGCAGGAAGAAAGGGGGGTGAGGCCCGCCAGCATCCGCGGGATGGGGATGACACCCCGGTTGGGGAAAGGGAAACCGACATCATTTAATTTAAAGGCAGTTACAGGTGAAATACCAAGCACTAGAAAAGGGTGGGTTTTGGGTTGGGGACACAAGAACGCCCCCACCAAAACCGTTCGCCCCAGGGGGCCCGAAAACCAAAAAAAACCCACTTTTTGGGGCAAACCCGGGGGTTTCAAAGGGAATCTACAGGCAAAGGGGTGGGCCCCGGGGGGAATTGAACACAACTACTGGTTCCCCAGGGGGTTTTGGGGGCCGAGGTCCCCCCCCAAAGGGTCCACGGAGCGGGTGGATCCCCCACACTACGGGAAACGCAAAAAGGCGCCACCACGGCAGCGTTTTAGGCCCGGTGTCGGAAGACGGAGAGCCACACGCCCATTTCTGTGAGCCTGCACCCCGTAAAAAGGGGCCGGTTTAAAGCTCTACGCCCATTGGAACAATACCCGGTCGGGGGACCCGGGAGGGGAATTAGAGGGGGAAAACTGGGTCCTTTTTCCCGTAACGGGGCCGGGAAAACGCCACGGGGTTTTGGTGGGGAATGGGCTTTCCTTTTCCAAAAGGCCAGAGGCGTATGGCCCCCATCAGAGGCCCCACCGCCTTTGCCTAAAAAATCAGATGAAATGTTCACTGATTTGGAGTTCGGACAGCCCCACAGCCCCATCAGGGGGGGAACTTCGGGGAGCCGCTTTTTTCAAAGGGGGGGTTGCCAACGGGGGGAAAAAAACCCGGGCCCCCCCTTCACCCGCAGGTTTTTGGATTGGTCAGCGATTCAATCGCATTTCCCGGGCCCCCCCTGGCAATCCTGACCAAAAAAACAAGGGACTGGGACCAACATTTGCCTTTGGTCCCATGGGCATATCGGAAAAACAGTGAGGAAATTTTTAGGGCCCAAAGCACCCCCGGGGGGATGTTTGGGAAGGGGAAATTTTGGCCCGGGGGGAATTAGTGCTTTCACCCCCGAGCCCCCCGGGTTATTGTGGGGGCCCGGGGGTGGATTATTTTAGACGGGAAAAAGGGGCTGGACCCCCGTTTTACTTTTACTGGGGCCCGGGGGGCCCCGGGGGAGCTTGGGGCGCCAAAAAAAGGGTTTTTAAAATTAAGTGGGGTCAAGGGCCCACGCCAAACCAGGGGGCAAAGTGTGGGGATTTTGCCGAAAAAACGGGGTTTTCCCCAAAAAAGGGCCCCCCATTGGGTAAGGACCGGGGGAAATATTGGAAAAATATCGGAGGGTTTTCCCAGTCCAATGCTAGAGGAGACGGGTGGGGGCGACAAGGACCGCAGCACCATACCACCCCCCTGGCCCCAGAAAAAAAAAACTGGAAAATACAAGCGGGTTTTCCAACCTCCACCCCCGCACCCCAAATCAGCTTTACAGGACTAGCCCTTACAAAAGGTGGGAGACACCCGGGGAGAAAAAACGAAACCCGGGCGGAAAAGGGCATTTACGTTTTTTTGGGGATGAGGGGTTGTGGGGGAAATAACCTCTTTTGGGGGGGGTTTTGTAACAAACCCCCCGCGCCAAATGGAGGAAAGGGGAATTTATGTAAATAGTTTGGGGGAAATTTATGGGTAATTTATAAAAGCTTATTGAATGTCAAATTCACGATTGTCAATTGTGTTGTAAATAATGGGTGTCTGTATTTAATTGGTTGGGTGGGTTTGGGCCCTCCCGTCCGGGGATTTATTTGCAAAAAATACCCAATTTTTTGGGAAAAGTGTCTTCGATGGACCTTTGGGAATGGCCGGGCAATAATGTTGGTTTTTGTTTTTGACTATCTTCTGTTTAAAAAAATAAAAAGGATTAAAAAGCTGTTTTTTTTGCTAAGATTTTTAAACTACCCAAAAACCCAGATACCCGGAGTTTTAAAGGGGGTATGGGGGAAGGGCCTTTTTTCTTAAAAAGCCGGGTAATGCGGATAACGCTGGCAATCCGCCAGCCACAGCCCCGGGGAGGAAAGGGGAGTTCGGGCCCCAAAACTTTTAAAAACCCTCCACCCGGGCGCCAAAAATATTTTTTAAAATTTTAAATTTTTTCATAAAAAACGGCCCCCACCCAAATGCAAATTGTTTTTGCCACATAAAGTTTGGTTTGGGATTTGATCTTTTTGAAATTTTGCTATTTCGCTGTGGGTTTATATATTGAGGGGGTAAGAAATTTATTGTGACATCAATTTTTTTTGAGTTGGGTTAGATTTGCTTTTGATTAGATAATTTTTTATATAAAAAAGTTGGTTTCGGCTGTCGCCCTTTTTTTTAAAAAAAAGAAAAAATTCTAACGGTTTCCCCAAAAAAGGAAAAACTAAAAAAAATTTTTACTTTTGACGCCGGGAATTTTTTTTCCCACAACATCGGGAATATATTTTATTTCCCTTTTTTAAAAGTAACCCCCTTTTTGAATTTCAATACTATTAGGGAAAACCTGGGGAACCCAAACGACCGGTAAGCAAGTTGTTCCCACTGTTTGTTGAAACGGAAGGGAGCAACGATGAGAAATGGAAACATTTCTTGATTAAACCGGAAAAAGGCCCCAAAACCCAGGGAAAAAAAAGGGGAAAAGTGAAAAAAAACGGAAAAGTGAAGACAAAAATTAAAAGCCGAGATTAAAGTCAATTTTTGACTTTTTTTTCCCCGTAGTTTTTTTGTTAAAAGTCGCAAAAAAATTTCATTTTAAAAAGAATGTTTTATTTACTAGATTTTTCAAACCCCGCTATAAATTAATGTAGACAAAATGTTTAAAAAAGTGCCCACCACCCAGTTGTTAATCTCGCGCTTTTTTAAACTGGGCTGTCTTTGGAGGGGGGCCCCAGCAATCGGGCCAAAACATTGACTTCATATATATTCCTGCTCAATGAAATTGAATACTAAGATAAATACTTGATATCTTTTTTTAAGTATGAAAAAGCATTAAAGGGATGTAAGACGTGGGGGGCAGGTGGGCGGTAAAAAGGGCTCCCTTCTTTGGGGTTCCCCGGGGCTACGCCCCATGAGAGGGATGGCAGGTGACCCAAACCCCCCCAAAAAATAAAAACCGTATCTGAAATGGGTAAAGCAAAGGTTTTAAATAAAATTGTTGGGGTTTTGGCCATCCGGGGGTCGGGGAAAATCAAGAAATTTCCATGGATGTTTTCTGAGCAGGCCTTTTTTTGCCTTGTTTGCTGTGCCCATTTTTCGATTTAAAAACCCCCCAGAACCTTTTTCTTTCCATATAACCAATCACCCACCATAAACGCCTTTTGGGAAAATTAAAAAAAGTTATAAACCTAGACCCCAAAATTTTTAGAAAATTTAAAAAAATTTTAAAAATTTTATGTTTTAATTATGCCTCCATTCGAGGTCTAAGCTTATAAATTAGTTTTTTAAATTTTAAAATACGCTTAAAGTGGGGGGTGATTTGGTTTGTGCAGAAAGAAAAAAGGGGTTTGGAACTTTGGGGGTTTTGTACGCCAGATAGAGACATGAGTCTAAAAGTAAGAAAAAATTGGGTTTAATTGAAAAGGGTTTTTTTAAAACTGAAGCCCGGGGTTGGGGGTTATGCTAGGCTGTTCAAAATGTTTTTAGGGAGGTTTGAACCCCTGACCAGCTGGGGAATTTGGCTGTCACCGGCAACAGGCACATCACCCAAAAATCCTGGGAAAAATCATAAGTATTTTTTCCCAGGACCATCAGTCCAGGGGAAAAGAGGCCCCGCTCCGGGGAGAAAAGAAAAGCCAGCCCATGCTGTCTGAGATGGTAAAGACTTTTTGGGGGGAAGATGGGCGGCAAAAAAAAGAACAGGGGTGAATCAGGGGCAGTGTTCTGTTATGTAAATGTTATATGGGGGAAAAACTTTTTTTTAGTTTTAATGAAGGGAATTTTTTATTTCCAAAATGGGAATCTTTTTTAATAATGTTCTAAACGGTGGCAAAAACTACCCCTGAAAGAACTTTTTTAGTTTTAAAAAAGGCAGTTTTGGGATCAATTAAAAAGGGTCAGAAAAAAAAAACTTTTCAAAAATTTTGTTATTTTTTTAATGGGGAAGTGAATTTAACTTGGGGGCAAGTGGGTTTTTCTAAGTTTACTTGTCCTTTGGGCAAGTAGAAAAAAATTTGATTTCCCCCCAAACCCCGCCTAAAAAAGGCCAGCAGAGTAGACAAAATGGACTGGAAATACTGCTGATTAGTGGGGGCACCAGATGTTCTGAAAAAAAGAGAGGAAAACAGCTGCTGGTGAGTTGTGTTTTAGAGCTGTCAGAACTGAGAGGAGTAAGGTTTTTGGGGCCTAGGCTGGGGACTGAAAAAAAGAAAAAATTAAAAAACCCAGGGTAAAATTTTATAGACCAACCGTTAATTCATATGGGAAGGAATCTTTGGCTTTTGTATGCGGATCTACTGGATATGTCTGTTTAGTAAAGACCATCGGGAACTACCAGTGGGGGGGGTAAGGGCAGCCCCGGGGTTGGAAAGGTTATATTTTCAGTTATTCTGGGAATTCCTTAAAGATTCTGTCCCCAGGAATTTTGCTTATTTCTGCCTTTTAAAAAAAAAAATATCCTCTAAAATTTCCCAATACATTTTAAATTAACTTTTTTAGTTGTATTATCATTAGGGGGTATTTTAAAATGGTCCCAAACCAACTATTAAAGAGAAAAAAAAAACAAAAGTATAATAAAAATAAATAAATTTTTTAAAAAACTAATAGAAAGGGAAGGAAAAATCACAAGTAAAAAAAAGTAATAAACAAAGTCAAGTTAATCAGCTCATCCCCAATGAAAATGTAAAAGAAATTTCATTTTCTGCCAGTGGGACTGAATGCCAAAGTTTACCATCAAATAAAATTTTTAACTTTTTAAATTTTCCTCTAAGGACAGGCTGAGGGTGAAAAAAGGTTCATTAAAATTTTTGGGGCTACTTACTATTATCAAAACCATCATCTAAAAACAAATATTCATTTTTCATTAACGGGAAAAATAGGTTGTATCTGCCCAAACTAGGACCCTTTTTTTAAATAGTGCACCCAAAAATTAAATAATTTTAAAAAATCAGAAAGCAAAAGCTACAAATCAAAATTGAAATATAATAGAAGGGAAAGAGTAAAAAAAAGGACATTACCCAAAAAATGTTCTGGATGGTTCAGGGCTGTACCTGTAGTTACAGTGGAAAAAAATGTAAAAAAAACAGGAATTTTAATAAAAAAGGGGGTTTATTTGTATTTTAAAGATGAAAAGAAAACAGTGGGGGCCCCCCAATCCATTGGGGCCCAGGGTATGGGTTTTTATTCTAAACCTTTTTTTATTTAGCCCTGTTTGCTTAATTAACTTCTTTGAATGAATTTTAATTAACTTGTTTGAACACCAAGACCCTTTATTTTTTTTTCCAATTAGCCCCCAAAAATAATGAGAAAAATAAGCCAAAAATGACAGAAAAACTGTGTCCATCATACAGTACTGTAAAAAAAGATAAAAGGGCTAATGTTGATCTGCTGGGCCCCCAAAGCATTTGGGGTGCTTTTGAAAAAAAAGAAAAATTCTGGAAAACCAAGACAATGAAAAGCAAAAAGCCAGGGAAAAAGAAGGGGTTTTAATTAACAAAAGAATGCACCAATTGCAATTTTTATTGAAGCCCTTCTTAGTTGGTCTTCTTTTTTCTTTTCAGCTTTCTTTTCTTTTTCCCAAAAAAAAAAAAGAATTCAGGGGAAACAAAAAAGAAATTCAAGGAACAAATTTTAAAAAAAAAGTCATTTTAAATTAATTCAAATTAATTAATTAGCAAAAACAGGTCACTAATTATGAAAAGAGTTAGAAAAAAACTTGATCTATTGTTCCATGATTGGAGACCCTTTTCTAAAAATAAAGAAAATTTTTTAAGGGAAAAAAGAATGAAGTTGGAATATCATCCAGTAGGTGGCAGTAATGAACTTTTTTTGATCCCACCCTGAGATTTTTTTTTTTTTCTTTTAATTCAACAAAGTAAGACTGACAGGTTAAAAACTTGAAGGTCAAACCCAAAAAATTACTGACTATATTTAAAGATCTGACTTTTCTATGGAGGATACTCTCATTTCGGGGCAAGGAACTATCACTGTAGTGGACACAACAAAGGGATATACCCAGGGGGGATCATGCTGTAGAGCATAATGGTTTTTTTGGGATCCATATTTGAGTTAAGCTCAAGATTTCTAAAAGTTACTAAATCCAGCAGGTATTGACAGTAATAAAAGAAGGGTGGTTTTTTTTATTTAATTACTTTTGTAAATATTTGTTTTTTTATTTTGTTGTTTTTTTTGTATATAATTAATTAGACCCTTTGACTTGGATTTTTTTTAAAAAACAACTAAAAATATCTTTCAGGAAAGTTTTTAGCTCTACTTGATTTTATTACCCTTCTCCGTTTACCTCTCTTCAAGATGGCCATGAACCTGTGTGTGTGTGCAGACCACCAGTTATGTTGGGGCTTTTTCGAACTTACTATCTCTCTTTTTTATTTTTTATTTGTTTAGTACAATCTCTTATACCCTACCATTCTTTTTTAAAAATATATAATCCCCAATATACAGTACAGGCCAAACGTTTTGGACACACCTTCTCATTCAATGTTTTTTTTATTTTCATTTTACTGGAGATTTCACCGAAGGCATCAAAACATAATGAAACATGTGGGTTATAATTTCAAGGGGAAAAATGAAAAATTTTTTTATTTGTTTCTTTTAATTTTTTTTAATGCTTTTTACCTCTTTGGGATTCCCCAATGACAACAGGTAGTCACCTGAATTGGTTTTTACTTTCCGGGGGTTAGAGAATGCCAAGAGGGGAAAAAAAAATCATCAAGCAAAAAGGGGATTTTTAAGAAAAAGAATATAAAATTTTTCAGTTTTTCACCCCTTTTTTAAATAATAGGGCCCCTTTCAAAAACCCCCCTGAATTTCATAGATCCCTTTTTTGGAAGTTGAGGACAACAGCAAAAAAAGTCTGGGGGTGAGTTGTCACAATACATTGTGATTTGGGACAGTGTCAGTTTTCACTGCACGCCCTAAAAAACGGGGCAATCACTTTTGGTTTTTTCCCGTTTTTTTCCTGCAGCATATTCTCTATTTCTCAAACCCACAGAAGAATTAACTCGACAAATTTATGGAATTTTAGGCAAAGGGGCCGGGTTTACAAATTTTTTTTGAAAAAGTCCGGGGGCACCTTGGGGATGTTTGAATTTTTGGTTTATACTGTTGGTGAATGAGGGAATTCGGGAAAAGTGTTTTAAGGGCCTGATAAAAACTGTAATAATCTTGAACTTTTTAAAAAAACAAAGGGGAAAGAAACTGATTTTAGTTTACGCTGTATGTTTTTATTTACTGCTTTTTTCCTATGAATCCATGTTCATGCCACATTGGTGGAGGAAAAGACCCCCCTTTTCTATATGAAGAGAGTGTCTTAGAAGGGGGAAAAAAAAATAAATGGAATATCTTTTTTTTCGGCATTTTTCATCCCGGGGTTTAAAATTTCTGACACGGGACCTGCCCACAAATTTTTGTCGCTGAATTTTCCCAGAGAAAAGGAGACCTGAAGAAGACTTAAAGAAGTCCCAGGAGGGGGGCTTTTTTTGAGTTTTTTTGACAGGAACCCTTTTCTCCCAAAAGTTGACCTTGGGGGAAAATTTTCCTTTTGTACTGTAAAAACTTGTATAGTGTAATTTGCCCTTTTTCATTAAAAGGTGGATTTCCAAAAATAATTTTAAAGAATTTTTCACAAAAATCAAGATAAAAACAATTGTCGCAGTCGCTGTCATTTTTGTTGCCGCCTGGGCCTACCTTTAATTTAAAGTATTTTTTTAACATTTTCAGTAATTTGGCCCTTACCCTCCGTCAACAAAAACGACATCCACCAAAATCTTGAAAAGTTAAAAATATATTTAAAAGAAAAATTTTTTTTTTCCAAATTTTTTGACCAAATCAGCATCGATACTTGAGGGGGCATTATATTAGAGTTTAAATAAAACTCAAGCGGGTCTTTGGGGGACTCTGGAAAAACTTAAACCCTTTGGGGAATTGCTAGCTTTTCCTTTTCCAATCCAAAATGCCTTGCAGTTATGCTACTTGCATATTTCCCCTCCCGGGGAAAGTATCACCCGTTTCCTCACACTTTCACAAATAAATTACAAAAAGTTTAATCATTCCCCAAAAAAAACAATACACATGAAATTCTGATTTTCAAACTCACCCATATTTCCACTGGGAAAAACCCTTTTTAACTAACTGACTGAAAACAAACAGGAATTTATTGATCTTTTGAGGCAAACTAAGAGAAAAAAAAATCCACATTGCCTAATTAAAAAAGAATGGGGTCTGCCCTCATAGCATTTTCAAAAAATTTCTTTTTTTATTGTCCAACTAGAAAACACAAAAACCTGACCCCTTTGCACTGAGCTATAAATCCATTCCATCCAAAGTGTACAACTTTTAACAGTGAGCAAAAAATGCATTTTAATATTCTAACATCTTTGCCAGAATCAGTTTATTGTGACATTATTTTCCAAAGTGGGAAATTTAATGCTGCCTCGGGTAAGGCACTGGGGCCATCCCGGGGCCCCCCTATGAAAGTTTCTTTCTCATGGGTTTCAAAAGGGGTCCTGGTTTCCCCCACAGCCCAAAAAAACATGCCGTAGTTGGACTGGCAATGCTAAAATTTGGCCCTATAGGGGAGAGGGGTCCCCAGCAAAGCGGATCCATGTCCAGGGTTTTGTTTCTGCCTTACCCTATACTTTCCCGGGACCAGGGTTTTCCCCACAAACCCAACAGTGTTAATTCTCCCAGTATTAAGCAGGTTTTGTGGAAGCAATGTTCTCGCCTTGTACTAATTCATGTCTAGAAGTAAATTTTTAAAAACCCTACATTATGTAAAAACATGCTTTTTTTTTGAAAAAGAAAAAAATTTGTGCAAAGGACTCAAGGTCTAACACCCAAAATGGTTCCTTATCACGTTTTTCCTTATTACATCTGAACGCCATAACAAAAGGGCCAAGAAATCCCGGGTATAAGGGTCGGAAGGGGCTCAAGGATTGTGTTAAAAAACGTATTGACTGTTACATTTTATAATGATATTAAATCACGATTCTGGGTATAAAAGCTTGCCCCACCCAACAACGGGTTCAGAAGAGCCTGGCGGCTGTATGTTGATTGTCTGCTTTTCAAACCCTTCTCACTGTGACTCTGCAAAATAAAGTGCTTATAACCACCCCTGCTGTCTAGTCTAGTCTTTCCACAGTTTTTGGCGCCACGGGGGCAGGACGGGCAGACGGCCCTCAAAACAGGATGGCCAGAGGATCGTGAGTGGTTAATTCGCGGATATTTAAATGGGTAAAAGTTAGGATTGGCTCAAGGCTTTCCGCGTGGGGGTCCCTGACCTCTCCTAGCCGATATGAGGCCGACTTACGGGCATTTCAGGCATGACCGGTCACTGTGAGTAGATCTGGGATTCCCGTAGTTTGACTAGTGTGCCAGATGTACAAAAGAAAGAAAAAGAATAGAAAGCATATGCAAAATAAAGAATAAGAGAGGCATACTGTATCAGACCCAGGGAGGGTTCTAGGACTCACGGAAAGTGGCTTTGGGACCCTAGGAATACGGCACAGTGTGAATGTTACTAGTCACCCTTGCAAAATGGAATAGAAAAGGGAGTAGCACGCCCTATAATAATTAGAGGAATGGGGTGAAAGGGCGTATTTGAGAATGGTTCAAATAACGGGGGTTGAGTTTTCATCCGCTGTCTAGTTATACTCTTGTCTCAACTGGTTGCTAAGGGAGGGAGCAATACCCTGGCAGATTGGCTTACAAACCGCTGATGAGGGATCAGTAAAACCTATATCCCGGACTCCACGGGGTATTGTTGGGGATTCTGCTGATGCGAAAACGGACAAAAAACACCTGAAGCTGTAATCCAGGATAGGAGGGGCGGCCGGGTGGACAGGGTTTCGAGGGCTGGTCACTTTCTCTGATATCCTGCCTCACTATGGAAAAACAATAAACAAGCCAGTCAAACAGTCCCCAGGCCCAAAAAACCTATTTAAAAGGTTATGGGATCGCCAGGCCCCTAACGCTTCGGGATAAAAAGGGCGGGCCCCCTAGAAGCTCATTAAAAAGAACAGGATTAGTTTTTAAAAGGCATGTAGAAAGTGGAATAGGACAGTCCCGATAGATGGCCAGTGGAAGGGAACGGGAGATATTAGTGAGATACAGGAAATTAGAAAATACTGGCAGAAACAGGGTTGTTGTAATGGAGGCCCTTTCGGATGGATTATGACAGATGAAATTGGTTATTAAGACCGACGTGGAAGCACAAGAAACGGAATGAGCTTTTAGCTGCTGAAGTTAAGACTAAAAAAGGAAAAGGAAAAGCTGCTTATAGCTTTACAGAAAGTGCAGGCTGATTGGGGACCCCGTCTGAAAGAAGGAGGAAAAGGAGTGATAAAAGACCCTTTATATCACGTGCCTCTTCCCAACATTTTACCCACAACCCCTTCCAACGCCTACTTTCACTCATTGCCCAATGTCCCCCTGTGTTACCGATGCCCCAGCTACTGAGGGATATCTTTGATGAACAATATCAGCGACCTCCTCACTACGGATCCGGATGATGAGACGGGCGGCCACTTGTTAGGGGCTAGGGGGGCTCTTCTAACTCACACAAAAGCCCTCCATTTCACAACGTACTAGAAGCAAGCCCCTCCGAGATAAGTCCCTAAAAAACCTTACCCCATTTAAGTCCCCAAACCTTTAGCACCCAAATTTTCATGCCCTTTAATGGGTCCCTAACCCCGACACGACCCCACACAACCCCAGGAAATGATAACCCACTACTGTAATGATACATCATAACTGGGATATTCAAGAGCTGAAAGACGTAGTGTCTGAATTGCCTGATCCTAAGGTAATCGGTGGGTTGAATTTGTGGAACAGGTGCAGCAACTAACGACACTAAAAACTGCAATAGCCGCAAAATATAAAAGGGCACTAACTGGTCCCTTATTTCAGCTGCCAAAAAAAAGAAAGATGAGACGGTAGATGAATGGCATCAGGACTTGATGACAAACCTTTTCTGGCATTCTGACAGCCCAGATGACCGTCCCGGCAGCAGTTCCTCCTTTTGTGTCAGGACTCAAGTGATATCCAAAAAAAAGGTACGCACGCCTGTATTAGATGGAAAGTGCCACTTTGTGAAGTTAAAAAGACACGGGAGCTGCTAAACGACAGACTAGCAAAAAGAGTCAGATACTCAGACCAAGTTAATCAGGGCATAAATTATTATTATGCAGGTGGAGCCGCCAGGGGGTCGGGCGTGGAGGCGTGGATTTTCCGAGGACAGGGAGGGCGGGAGAGGTCGGATTTTGCTTCCAAATTCTTGCCTGCTCAGCCGCCTCCCCCCTCCAGATCAACAACTACATTTTATGCCTGTTACGGGTGCGATGAGACAGGACACTTCCGCGCAATTGCCCATCAGCTTCCTCCCCGCCTCCCCTACCTGAACCTGAGGATATTTCTGGTCCTAGGAATTTGGGACCCCACCCTCTCTCTTCAGTTCCCTTTTTGCTCACTCGCCATGGGACACAGATCCTTTATTGACTTTGCTGGTGAATGGCACTAAACTGCTTTTCTCGTTGACACTGGAGCTACTTCGTTCACTTTTCATAAGGAGGTCCCTGCCTCGAAAGATACAGACCGCTTACTGCTTCTGGACAACCACATGTTTTGCTGGTGTCTAAACCTCTTTGGTTCAGCTTCATTCCAGTGGTTCCACTTTGATGCACCGTTTTGTTAAATCAGCTCTGCCCTGTTAATCTGTTAGGAAGGGATCTGATGACAAAGCTGTCCCTCTCTTTTCTAACCGAACAAGGGTTTTCTGTTCATTCCTAAACTCCTGTGCCAAACCTCCCCACACTAAGCCCTTTTGCAGCCTGGACCCTGAACATCTCCTCACACACCATTTTCCCTTTAAAACCCTACACTCTTTCCTTCATGTCTTTTTCCCCCACTTGCAAGTCCCCAACACCCTACTGCACTGCCCAGTACTTCCCTGCTGAAGTGGACACACCTTGGTTAGAATCTTTCTCTTCAGGTACTAGCCCAGAGACCTCCATATCCTGCATTTTCCTCATCCAACAAAGCTGCTGCTGTCAGTTCACCTCACATATTCCAAAGCGTTTTCTTTTAGGAGGTTCAGTTCCCCATGTTTCTTAGCCAAATCTAGCACCATTCACTGGGTCGATTTGGGAATGGGGGGAAAATGTCTCAATAGGACAGACTGGCTACACATTGCTCCGGGTATTTTCGATACTTAGATCATTTGATAACTAAGGTTTTACTTCAAGATGACCTTCCCGTAATCCGTCATTGTGCCATCCCACCCTTTCCACGTTTCATTACGGACTTCATATCCTCTTGGCTTTCCTCACTCCCGATGCACTTTGGTCCCAGGGGAAAAATGATTACGGAAGGATAGCGCACTGTGAGCCACTGGTGATTCACCCAAAATCCTCCTTCTGCCCGACGCACCCAGTATCCTTTGTCTCCAGAAGCAGAGGCTGGCATCTCCGCCTGCATTCCCATTTCGTAAATGGAGCAACATTTCAATTAAATACTCTCAGTCAACTCCCCATTTACCTGTTTAAAAAGGGTGACGGTTGTGGCGTTTTTCAAGATCTTCACAAGTTAATTCTGCAGTTTTCCCTAGGGCACCTATTGTTCCAATCCTTCCACTATTCTTCTCATACCCCATCCGCCGTTATTTTTCTGTTATTGACCTTGCTACGCTACTTTTCTATTCCTGTGCACCAATTTCAATTCGGGTTTGCCTTTACTTTCCCAAACCGCCATTGGACATGGACCATTATGCCTCAGGGATATACTGAAACCCTTGTGTATATGGACAAGCTTCTTGCTCAACATTTTGAAGGCTTTGGCCAGATAAAGACAGGGATTGATACAGTATGTAGATGATATAATGTTATGTAGTACTACAGAAGAAGATTACAATGATACTCAGAAATTGTTATTATTTCCAGCAGAAAATTCCATAAAGTTTCTAAAAAAAAACTGCAGTTCATTCAAACAGCTGTAATATTTAGGTCATGACATTTCTTTGAAACAAGAGCCTCTCCTTTGCGACCGCATAAACACCATTTTAAAATCTTCCTAGACCTGTTATAAAACAACAGGTTATGTCTGTATTAGGCATTCTAGGATACTTCCGGCAATGGATTTTAAACTTCACTGAAAGAGCACAGCCTTTGAACCTTTAGCGATCACCCCCGATCTCCACTTTCTGGTCAGGTGGCATGGAATGACAAGCTGAGAAGGCCTATGTGACTAAAAAAAAAAATGTGCACTACTGTTTGCGCCTGCTTGGGGCTGTTGTCTATTTTCTGTCCATTCACTCTGTTCATGGATGAAAAGGGATATATGAATGCAGTTCTTATAACCCATGGAGAAAAACAAAGGCCAATAGTCTATTTTCAAAAATTTGGGTCCAGTGGCATGGACTTCCAACCTGTCTCAGAGATGTAGAGCCACAACAGAGGCCATGCTAGCCAGTACAGATATAGTGCTCATTTAGCCCCTAGTGGTAAAAGTGCCTCACGCCACCCCATTTTAGTACAGGCAAAACCTCACATCTCACTACTGCTAGGGCAATACACTATCAAAATGTACTCTGTACGTTTCAAACGTTACCATGAAAGATGCTCCACCTTAAATCCAGCTACTCTTCTTTCAAATGAAGAGGAAGGAGCCCCCCAACTGTCATGATGAAATAACTAAGGTTATAAAACCTAGACCAGACCTACAGGAAACACCCTTGAACAGGAGAATAATTTTGTGGATGGATGTTCTTTACATTGGAAATGGAACACCTTCAACCAGCTATGCAGTGGTCAAAGGTGACCACCTGCTGGAAACAAACCGAATTTCTTCAAGTTTAAGCGTCAGGCAGCTGAGTTGATAGCTCTCACCCAAGCTTGCGTTTTCAGAGGAAAATTGTAACTATCTATACTGGGTTCTAGATATGCTTTTGAGTCTGCCATGATCATGGGGCAATATGGAAACTCGGGGATTCAAGACCAGTACTGGCATGCCCATTCAGCATCAAAAAATAATATAATACCCTTAGAGGCCATTACTAAAACCCTTAAAGAAGCGATCGTTAAATGTCAAGCTCAAAAGGAAAACAGGATCCCGTCAGCGTATAATAATACACCAATCTTTTATTCCAACAGAGAAATGACCAGGGGCCTCGTATAAATGGTGTGTACGCGACAGAATGTCGTAAGAACTTTTCCATGTTCAAATTGCGATGTATAAAACCTACACTTGGCGAAACCACGCACTTTTCCCCGGTCCTCATACCTTGTCGCCAAGTTCTCCACTTTTTTTTGCAGACTGGCGGCCCCGCAAAGCAATGCTACTGTTCCCGTGTGGTTAAACCTTATTTTCATGACACGGCTTTATAAATACACTGAAACTAACCGCATATTGTTATTAGGTACGATCTGATTGTAATTAACTTGTAACAATATAATAGTCAGGAATAGCCATAGTATTCCAAATACCATAACTGCTTAAGCGTTGTTACCTAAATGCACCTTCTTCTTCTTCTTCTTCTTCTTTTTCACTCCCCCCCTTGGGAACCCGGGATCATCTTTTTCCATATTACCTCACTGCACCACGGGGTTTATATCACGTGTCTATGTGAACTGCACAGTGATGGGGAAAGAAATTATCGATACAGCTTCAAGGACACGCTACCTCAGCCCGGCAAAACTTTTTAAAACCCTTACCTGCCCCCTTATTCGAAACAGTTTCACCCCCAAGAACTACAGTATAACGATCAATCAATTGCACCTTGAGAACTGTTTGATTAAAATACAATCACCCCCCGTAAACTTGCACACAGTTATAAATTACACAACCTGAGCCACTTTAAAAAGCGCGTTTTTACATATGATGCGAATATTTTTAATGAAATGCAGCAAATATTTTTTATTATATTATAAGACAAAAATACAACGCAGGGGAAAGAGTGTGTTGAAGAAGAAAAAAGAAAAGGGAAAAATTTTGAAAAAACGAACATGATTGTCAAGTAATTGTTTTTTCATTTGTGAGTGATAGGTTTTTTAAAATATTATATATATATATATTTACACACACCATAAAATATATATATACATATCTATAATATACACATATATACATACAAAATATATATCTAAAATATACACACAAAATACAAACACACATACAAACCCTAATATATATATATAATACAACACACAAAATAAACAAAAATACATATAACATATTATATATAAAACACAGCTATTTTGACCAAACGCCCTTTTTAAAATGGATAACCCCGCCTAGGGAAGTCGGGATATTATGAACTATCGTTTGTTCAAGTTCTATTTAAATTTTAAATAGAAGGGAATTTTTATTTAGTCGAAAAATATTCCTTTAGGAAAAGGTAAAACAACAGGAATATTATTCGTGAAAAAATCAACCAAACCTTAAATAACTTAAAAAAAACAAACATTCAAATTTTTACCTTATGTAAATTTATATAAAATAAACTTAGATTTTAAATATCCCAAAAGATTTTCTTTCCCTAAAATATATCCTTTCAAATTATAAAATTAAAATGAACATGCTGAAACAAAACCTTTTAAATATAAATAAAAAGTGTTCCTTTCAGAATAAAAATCAAATCATTCAGTTGTCTTTGCTCATATGTCATTTTAGAGCTGGACGCCTGCATCTATTTTGGCAACAGGTCTGTTTTGTTTGGTGTGAGGTTCTGTGTTGTGGAGATTCTCAGGATGGACTGCAGGTGCTCATCAGTGAGGCGACCCTGTGTGCTGTTTTGTTATTCTTTATCACTGAGAAGAGCTTCTCACACATATGTGCTACCAAACATGCACAAGGTTCGAGCCGCATGTAGACGGACTTTTTGTTCTTCAAAGTCACCAAAGCGCCGCAAACTCAGTGCGCTCGGTTTATCAGCAAAGTGCGATGTTGGGAACACCATAGTGACGACTTGGTTAACATTACTTGGCAACAGGGAAAGTTGCACTGGTGCATTTGTGTCTCCCATAAAAGCAACTTCACTTGAAATCACTTTGTGATTGTGCACGGTAAAACGTCCGCTGAAGTGTCAGATTCTTATTTAATTCTTCTGTTTCTGTATCTTCTGTATTGCATTCAGGTCTTTCAGCCTCACTGATGAGCACCTGCAATCCATCCTGAGAATTCACAACACAGAACTCCCTGATGTTTTGTCTCATAGTGCCGCCTTAGATTAAATTCTGTAATTACAGCCACATTAGCTCCACAAATGAGACACACGGTTCAGTAAACATATACTCAAACTCCCATCGGTTTTAAAGGCTCTATTTTCAGAATCAACTTTCTCTTCAGCATCGGTGAGCTAGCTTCGCATCCAACTTGCAGCATCATAAGTAGACTTGATTAACGGGTAAAGTGTTCGGCAAGGTGCAAGCGCTGCATTATGGGATCTGTAGTTTATTGTGTTACCAGCGCTTCATATACCGGCCATTAATCAATAATACAGTATATAAAATGATCTCGGCAGATATAATTACACGCGTCAGGTTGTGAGTTTGACACATATGGACTAAATAGAACTTGAAAAGATATATTTTTCAAATGTGATCACGTAATTCAGATAGAGTTGACGCCAGTACAGCCTGCATGCCTCAATAAGTCATCCTCCTCGCCTTACTTTTTACCGCTCATCTAATGAATACACTGGTATGGCTTTACCAAACATCATTGATGGCGAATAAAGTATCCATTATTCGAGTATGTAGATCGATATATATATACATATATATATTACCCGTATGCAGCGGTAGAATATGTTTAAAAGCTAGAAAAGAAAGGGAACATTTTAAAATAACGTAACAGACTGTCAATATAGTATTTGTTTGTGAGTGTTACTGAGTGTTGCTGTCATCAATGTTTTGATTATCATTATTTTTTTCAATCAGGTTCGATTTGTAGGATGTGTTGGTTCAAGTTACATTCCGTGTTTGTCAATCGGAAAAAGATGACAGGTTTCATTCATCGATTGTTTTACGCATAAATAAACAGCTCTTCTTCTTTATCCAGACCTGAACACTGCATGCATTTTTTTTTCACGTCTTCCTTTAGGGGGACATTGATTTTTTCCACCGGGTGCTTTGTTTCCACAATAGCTGCATTTATGAATATTTGTATGTATCAACCCCAATTTTTTGCGCCTTTTCAATTGTGAAATTGGTTTTGTTCACCCCTTTTGAACTGTTGTTTTTTATCGGGCACTCCCCCAGCTCCGTGAGCCTTTCGTACATGCATCAAACCCCAGTTTTTGGGGCCATCTCGCTTTTTCCAGGTGTATTTAATGTTACCTTAGTCCGGCTTTTAAAATTTCTCTCGAGTTTCGCTGAGTTTTGGCCAAAAACCCCTGACCATCTCATCTTCCCCTGCATAAGCACAGTCCCAACCCGGAATATTTAGTGGGGTTTGTATTGTTCCACGGCGGCCAATGGCAGGCACTAAAATTCGCCCCGCGGCACCTGTCTTTAACTTAATTTAAATTAGGTTTACATGGTTTGTTTTGTACGAACCTAAAGTGTTATGTCTCCCCTTCTTATTGTTTGCTCCCTTTTAATTTTATAACATGTTTTCCAGGGTTTTTGGGGCTTCCTGATTTTTTATGTACCCGGATTCGGGAGGCGTGATTTGGCCCAAATCGCCCCCAGGCGTTCAAGCTCATCTCCAAAGAAAATGAGAAAAATAGCTCCAGTTATGACCATTACAAGAATTTAAATGAAACCTGCAACTTTTGTAAGGAAGCTAAAGGAATGAACTCAAATTTCAGCCTTCCACCCACACGGAAGTTGGAGGTTAGTGATGAGTCAAAGTGAGGAGTGAGGAGGAGTGAGGAGTGAGTGAGTGAATGAGTGGGAGTGGTTAGTGAGTGAGGAGGTTTTTTATTAGTAAGAAAAAACTTTAACTTCATTTAAATAATCTATATTCTTCACTGGGAGTGTCGTGAAGGATAGAATAATTAAACATGTACTACAAGATATTTCAATTTTCCCGAGCGGCTATGCAGTGCGAAACGGAGGCCATCCACCGTGCATAAGACCTTTGACATTGGTCGGGCAAGGGCCCAAAACGATTCTTCCTCTCCCAGTGCCACCAAAGCCAGAGCCGCCAGTACTGCGCACAAATTATTCATAAGGTCGCACAAAATCACTCCCGTGAAACCATGTTTAATACGTGCTTTAACTCCTATCACCCAAAAATGAATCATGTATACATCTTAGTATTTTAGTTATCGAGAGCTGTAATATCACAAATGTAATGGATTCTGTGTCCAGTTGGAGGAAGAGAAACCCTTTAAGAAGCAAGTATTGATTCACACACTAGAGCACATAGGAAGATCAAATACAAAACAAAGAATTTAAAGTGCTACTTTAATTACGATGTGATTTGAGACTGGATTAATTAACGATTTTCAGATGAAGTTTATGATGTTACTTAATGACAAAATAAACTACGTGATTAAAGTGGAAATTAAGATTGAAGTTGACATTTCCGCTTTTCCCACCGTTGCCTTTTTCTCTGTACCCTAATAAGCTTTCATATGACACTCAGAAGTGGGCTACAACTCTTTTTCACGACTTTGATTGGGGATTTCTTTTTATTTCCAGCATTGTGCGATTTTGTGAATGTGAGCTTTCAAGTTTCTCCAACACGCTATGTCACTCGATCAACTTCCTTTTGTTGATTATACCACAGTTTATTTGAAAAATAGTATGTTTTTCCTTTACCTCCACTTGGTGTTCGCTGAAATTTTATATTTTCCCGTGCTTTTCCCATTGTCTTTTCACAGGCTGAGCTTAAGGCGATTTATATTCATTTGCATATTAAAGTAAGCATAATTCTGGGAGGATTGGGGGTTACATAAGCGGCACAAGGCTGCTTTCACGCTGATCGGGATTTTTGTAGCGGGAAAAACGTGGAAGTTGGAATACGCACAGATTCCTGCATCTGGGTTTTCTGTGCGTAACACATTTCGCTTTTTGTCTTACGCCATGTTATAGTGCAGAGTTCACGCGGCGTTATACATGAGGCCCCAGGACACTGATAATCAAATTATTTTTTACAGGTGCAGCCAGGAAACAGAGAAGAAAATGGTCCAAAGAAGGGTCCCCCTCCATGGAGTCTGGACCCATAAGCAAACTAACAAACCTTTCCTTCCTAAAAACTTCTTTCCAGGTATGGAAAATTGCCCATGGCTTAGACCATGCTGGAAAAGACGCCATGGTTTAAGATGAAAAAAATTGGGAAGCTGTAGGTTTTCAATATCCAGAGCAGTTCAGGCCAGATTATGTCAAAAATTTAATGTGGAAAGGGCACCAGGTAAGTCCAGCCATTACACCTAACCCAATGGGTTCATTCGAACACCTTCAAATGGACTTCATTGAATTAACACCATCAAGGGGTACCAATACTGTTTAGTAATTGTTGATGTGTTCTCCGATGGGTGGAAGCTTTCCTTCCAAACATGCAGATGCCAAAACTGTGGCAAAAGCTTTGATAAGGAAATCATTCCAGATGGGCATCCCCGGAAATTACAAACTGATAATGGCACACATTTTGAAAATTTCCCCAAAAAAAATTAACCCCTGGCTCCAGATAAATGTGCATCATTATTGCTACCCCCCCAGGGGGGTATTGGGGAAGATGAATGGTATTAACAAATTGGCAAAATCTGTGAGAAAAAATTTAAGGTTCTTTCCCCCCTGGCCGGGGGATTAAGGAAGAACACATCGGCAGTTAGGTTCCCACGAAATTCGGGATTGAGGGCCTCATGGATGGCAAGGAAAGTTACACCAACTGTGGACAATGATCTTTTTTTCCAGCCTTAGAGGTCCCCAGCTTCCTAAAGGGAAGTCCACGGCGGGAATTGGCCCTGGAAAATAATCCCCAAAAAGGACCCCCTGATTCCGCGGGAACCGGGATTCTGGGAGATATGGGGAAACAGGATACCTCGGGGAGAGGACGCCCCAGTTTGCTTAAACCCACGCAAAGTTGGGGGACTGCCTGCTTGGATTCACCCCCTCACATTGAAAAAGATGGCCCCCTTGATTGTGGTATCCTTTTTTGTGCCATATCCTGAAGATGTCCGGGTTAACTGGAAATTTACTTTTGCCTGGTATTTTGGACATGTGAAAGTGTCCCCTGTAATAGTGGCATCCAGTTCTGGGGTTCCAGTCCCCCAAAACGTAGGTGCCAGTACCAGACCCTGAACGAAGGGGTTAGAAAATGGATGGACTGATAAATGTTTAAAGACCTTTTATAAAGCACGGCGAAAGAAAGCTGGTTTTTTTTCCTACAGATTACTAGAAATAATAGTAAAAAAATTTTAGCACTTTCAGCTACAAGAAAGCAATATTTGGATATTTTGGTGATTTATTTTCAAGTCGCGGGACTTCGTGCTTTTTTCCTGTTTAGGGTTTTTGGGGGCTCATTTAGCTGAGCTGTAGCCCCTGTTGTGGGTCCTGAATCAGAACCCCCCCACCAACCTTTTAAAAGGCTTGTGTTTTTATCTCTTCGTTGCTTTTATCGTCTCCTGCTTGTACTTGCGTGTTGTTCCCTTGATAAAACATTGTATCCCAAATATTTTTACCTCAATGGCAAAGGCTTACTTTTTACATGAAGAAAAATGCTTGATCACACACCCCACCCTCCCCCCCTCCACTCCATCCCCTCCCACCTTTCCTACCAACCTCCCCGATCAAATTTTTTTGCTAAAAGGGGGGAATGAAATGAAAGCCTTGCCCTTGTACTAATTAATGGCTGAAAAAAGTTTTCTTAAACCATCATTATGTAAAAAACATGCTTTGTTTTAGCAAACAGAAAAAAATTTGTGCAAAGGACTCGGTCAGGATTCCACAATGAGTCTGCTTATCACGTTTTTTCCCCTTTGCTTTCATTAACGTCATAACAAAAAGGGGGCCCAAAAAATGGTTGCATAAGGGGGTTTAAAGGGCTCAAAGGTTGTTAAAAAGTGTTGGTGTTACATTTTATAATGATATTAAATCACGATTCTAGGGTATAAAAATTGCCCCCCCCCAAAAGGCGGTTCAGAAGAGCCCTGATTTCAGTATTTTGATTGTCTGCTTTTCTGAAACTCTTCTCACTGTGACTCTGCAAAAAAATGCTTTATAACCAATCGTCTAGTCTAAGTCTTCATCCACAGTTTAGAGCAGGCATGTCAAACTCATACCATTGGTGGCGCCGCCCCAAACCGGCGCCGGGGCCCACGTCAAATACTATTATACTGTACAGTTACTGTAGTTTTTTTCCAATACTGAAAATTTAAAAAAATTTAACACTTAAAGTTTAAGAAAACTTTTTTCCATACAATCCCCTTTTAAAACGACAATTAAGTCTTAGCCTTTTATGTCCTTATATTATTATATTTTATATTATATTCTTGCTTATATGGGAGCCTTCAGTGTGAGATTTATTTTTTGCCCCGACCCCATCTCTTGTTAGTAACCAGTTCGTCAAATCAGGTTGAAACTGTGCATCAACTTTTAAAAGGGGATGAAACCGACAGTGCTTAGGATGTGGGGTTTTGGTAGCTTATTAAGAAACAATTGCTCAAAAGATAAGTGTTCCAAAAAGACGGGGTACTGTGCAATTGGATCGCAATACGGGGGTGGCAGGTAAGCATAAAAGTGGCAAAACTTTTGTATTTGCCATCAGAATAGAATCATGGTTAATAATTCCTTTTGGGATATTCTCAGGCCATTCTCAACGTTGTAAAAGTATGGTAACAGCCAAATCCTGTTGGAAACTAAAACGGGAAACACTCACTGAATTCATTGCTCAGTAATACTGTTGGAAAAAAACCCCCAAACATCAAATTTTTATTTTACTAGTTTACTTAAAAGTTAATATTGAAAAAAAGGAATACAAAAAGCCCCTGACCTATACTAATTTTACAAACTAAAAAATCACAAAAATCTGTTAAAAACAACCCCCAACTTCGGCCACTTCAGATTTTTTTATTTGCCCAACTGTTCGTTACAATACTAGCACAAAATTAAAAAAACAAAAAATGAAAAATCAAATATTACTCTGGATGGCTTTCTCCCCAGTGGCCAGTCTCAGCAGCCCGAGTAGGTACCCCGGGGCCCCAAACCCTTTTTTGAACCAAGGACCGCATTGAACAAATTTTCCAGGGATGGGTTGTTGGGGGTTTGGGGTTTTTGGGGGTGATTATGGGGGGGTTGGGGGGCATTTTTATACAAAATTTAATTTAAATTTTTCATTATTATTGTTATAATATGTAATAGAAATTATAAGCCCCATAATGCAGAATCAGTGAGGCCTGGTTTTTTTCCGAACCAGACGATCCCATTGGGAGGAGGGAAAACAGGGCACGGAAAGGGATTTTTGTTCAGTTCTCGTAATCTGTTTTTGGGGCACTGCAGAAAATGCATCAAAATGTTGGGAAAATTTGGCAGCTTCAATAGTTTTTTTTTGGGTTTGTTTAATCTTTCCATCTAAAATTTTCGGGAATTTTTTCAGCATTTCCTTGCATAATACATCGGGGGCAAGATGCCCAAACCAAGGCGGCACCCGCAATTGGGTGGGGGGGAATTCAATGTATTTAAAAACAAGCATGTTGTGGGCAAACCCGTTATCCTTTTTTTTCTCCTTCATATTGGAGGTTTCTGAACCTTTTTGGGGTCTGGGATCCCCATAAGGGGCGACACGCTGAATGCGCCCCAAACGCTTACTGTGGATTGTTTTCCCCCAAAGTTTTAAAACCTCATATTTTTTGAAAAGTGCGCATTAATTGGTGTTTCGAACAAGCATCACTGCCCAAAAAGTTTTTGCGCTTCGCGATTCGCCGGGGTTTCAACCCAGATTTTTCTTTTTGAATAGCAAGTTGCCGTTTTTATGAAGGGGGACAATGAGTTAAATTCCAATGGATGTTTTTTAAATGTTGACGAGCAAAAAGGGAAAAGGTATCACTTAAAAACCCCAAAAAAAAAAAAGCAAAAAAGGAGGAATGTTAAAGGGAAAACATTTTTTTTCTGTTTCTGTTTGGGGATTTTGGCAAAAGTCCCAAACCCGCTGTGACCACGAACTAACTGTCTGGAAGATCCATTCAAGATTTAGGTCCTTGTTGTAATGAAAGATTTTGGGTGGAAAATTGTAGTAACAGTTTCTGTGGACTCGTGCATATGGGGGAAAAGCGAAAAAAAAAATTTTGTTGTAATACCTTCACCCGGGGTTTTCCTCTTTTTGCGCTGCCAAAACCCCCCCCCTAGCGTTCTGAAAAATGTCCCCTGGGGGCGCCTTTTTTGCTGTAGCCCTTCACTGAAAATCTCCTTTCTGGCAGTTCCCCGGGCCGCGGACTTCAGCCTAGCACTTCTTTGCGATTCGGGTTGCAACTATACTAGCAGATGCGTTGGAGTAATGAGGGGAAAAACGGCAAAAAAACCCAAAAGCAAAAATTTAAAAAAGGTGCTGAAAATTGTTGAAGTAAAACTATTTTGGGAAATATAGTTGAAAAATTTTAAAAAAAGTTGTTTTTTGACGATTATACAACGGGATAACTGAATGTGGATTATGATCAAAAAAAATGAGTTTTTCTTTCATAGATTTTTTTACATCATTTGTTTTTTTAAATCAGTCATATTGGCTTCTGTTACATCATAAATAGTTTTTCCATTCCACATGAAAACATGAGATTAAAAAATTTCAAAACCACAAAAAGTAATAGAGGAAATATAAAATTATATTGTTTTTTTTGGGAGCATTCCTTTAATAGATTAGAGAACCCAGTTTTACGCTTTTATATTGAAAGATTGTCCCCCAAAAACCAGGTCACACACTGTCATATGACAACGTTTTCCCAAATGTCAAAATGGTAGTAAACCAGCAAAGACACGGGGGAAAATGTGCACTCAACACAGAGAGCAACAGGTTGGGATTGATGTAGTCTATGAAAAAAAGAATAACATTAGAATACAAAATTTAAAACCCGAATGGTTATTTGAGAATTAAAAAATGTTTCCCAATTGGGCAAGATTCACTTTTTTCCCAATGCTGGCATTGATGTTTCCCGGCCCTGATCTAATTGTTAAAATTTGGGTTCAGAGTCGGAACTATTACATACTTTAGGTGCCTTTTTTTCATATTTTAAAACTCTAGACATTGTTATATATCCTTTGCTTAAGAGTTTAACTGCACACACACCACTCGCCTCTACAAAACTACAAAATCCTGAAGAGGAATAATATTTTTTTCCCTTTTTTTTTTGATTGTTAAAAATTAAGTCATTTGTGTTGTGTATTTTTTTTAAAAGTACAATACATTGGGTATTTTCCCAAAATGGGTGAGTTATCTGTTACAGACTTATTTTAGGTGGTTTTCAAATCATATATTATTCATGGACTTTTCGTTAATATATATATATATATATATATATATATATATATATATATATATATATATATATATATATATATATATATATATAAATTTAAAAATTTTCTGTTACAGAATTAATTTCAAAAAAATGCAGACTCAGATAAAAATTTTCCTTGGTGTCATTTGTTACTTTATCTGCAACAATTTTAACTTAATTTTAAAAAAACTTTTTTTTTTTTGAGATTCCAATTGCATGGGTAAGATCACAGACACATACACTCTCAGTTTATATTTATTTATGAATTTCTTGACAGTGGATTATATGTCACCCACCCTTTTAAATTTTAAAAATGTTTTTTTTACAAAAATTCCCTATTTGTTTTATTTTTTAAATACTGCTGAAGTTACTATTTGAACGGAATTTAATAATAGCAAAAAAAGAGATAAAATGTTTTTCCACAACAAAAGTGCATTTTTTTAAACATCTTTTGCATTATATCCCGAATGTCTTTTATAGTAACACCCATTTCATTAATTTAATAAAAAAATTAAAACCCCGGGGATCCCCCTGTGGCCAAAAACTGGGAGGATGAAACCCGACAACACATAATGAATCAACATATTTTCACAATTTAGGTGCTTTTGACTCACTTCTAACATCTACCTATTAAAAAAGTATTTGATGTTAAGCAAATTTAATCCATTTAAAAAGGAAAAAACATGCAAACTCCTTAATCACTGACCGTTGAATCAAAACCCCAAAATAATGGGATTAAGTTAATAAAATCTTTTATATAACCTAAGGGCCCCAAGACAGTGGCCAAGCAAAAAACCCAACCCAACCCCCAAAAGCCCCCCCCCCACCAACTCTAAGACCATGGGATTTCCCCCCGAGCCCCCCCATCTCTAATCCTACATCCGCCTGTTGCTCGATCAAACAGCAATAATTAGAAAAAAAAAAAGATAACTTGGGAAAAGGGAAAAATTTAATTTTTTGGGATGCCAGTTTGAAAAGATAAGTTTTTAGGGGAGTTTTAAAATGTGTTATTGAATCGGGTTTATGTTTTGGGGAGAAGAAATTCCCCAGTTGAGGAGCACCATGAGAGGCGCTTGGCTCCCATAGCCAGAGTTTGATTTTGGTACAGAAAAAGCTGCAGATGAGAAACCCCAAAGAGTGAGACGAGTGTCAATCTGTAGGAGATCAGTGAGGTTGTAGAGCCCTTTTAAAAGTTAAGAACAGTGTTTAATTGTATTCAAAGTAAAGGAGCCAGTGTTGGGGAAATAGATGTAAAAATTGTGGGTTTAGAAAAGCAGGTTTTATCCTGGCAGCAAATTTTTAATAAATTTGATAGATAGTTTTTTGGGATGACAGAAAAAACCAGTAATCTACTGTATAAATTTAGGTGATGGCTTTCCCAAATTTTAGTACTGTGTTGTGTTAGGGAAAAGGGCAAAATCCATAAATTTTGGAAAGGAAGAAAGCAGTCCCCAAAAAGTAACTTATAAGGAAGGAAAATTTTTTAATTATTTATAATTATTATTATTTATAATTTTTAAAAATTTCGTAATTTTTTATAATTATTTAATAATTGCCATTATTAGTGTATAAATGGATATAAATAATTGCATTAAATGATTCCTTTAAAAACTGTTGTATGTAAAAAGATACTGTTTAAAACGGGTTTTTTATTTTCATCAGAAAAAACCCCGGGTTTCCCCGCCCACCTGTTTTTTTAAAACCCTTTTACCACTTGCAAAAAGGGGGGACGCCTGACTTATCGTGTCGACTGGGCAAAACAGTGCATGGGAAAGGCCCATCTTTTATGTCTATCTTTTCCTGTACAGGGGTACTCTCTCAATTTGGAAAATTTGGGTTTTTTTCCTTTTCTATTTTCCAAAACTGCACGGTGGTTTCCAAGCCTTTGTTATAATTTAATTCATTTTCACCGTTTTTCCCTTCCTATTCTTACACCGAAAATGCTACGGCAGGTTTGGATAGTAATAATAAAAAACAACAATAATAACTTTAAAAATTTAATAGTTTTATGTAAATCTAAGATAAATATTCAAAATACAAGAAAAAAGCAAAAGATTAATTTTCAGGTAATTATTAAACATTAAATTATTTAAATAATAAATATTAAAAAAACAAAACAAAAATAAAAAATTAAACAAAACCCAAAATATTGTAGAACATTTGAGAATAAAAAAGGGTAAATCCCCCATTCAAATATCGTCCAATTTATTTTAATAAAACAGATTTATTATTCTTTTAAAAAATTTAATATTTAGTTAATAAACCAAACATGTGTTACTAAAATTTAGATAGATAATCCCAAAAATAGATTTGACCCTTTGTTAAATTTACAAAATGAAACTTTAATTATTATGTTATCAGGACCCATTCTTTCCCATATTAATTTTAAAATAAAAAATTTCATATACTTTAAACAAATTTAATTTGACTTTAACAAAACATTTTCTTAAAATGTTAAAACAAATCATAGGTGAAACTTCAGTAGTGTTGAGTTTTAGGGTGCTTTGAATTTATAATTTCCATCAATAAACAAGCAATTGTGGGAAGTATAAATTAAATTTCTTTTTGGGGGAAAAAAGGGTGCCTGTAGCCTTTATGAAAAGTTGGATTAGGAAACTTGCCAGTCCCCAAAGAGAATAGACACAAATTGACCAACAATTAAGAGTGATGTACATCCTTAAACTTAAACAATGAAAAAAAAAATGAAAACCCTTTTCATTTTCATAAAAACCATTATTTTATGTAATTAATTAAAAATATATATAAATATTTAATTGAATATTAAAATTTAAAAGCATTTACTTTTTTTATAAATCTAATTGATTTTCCTCTGGTTTTTTTAAAAATTAAATGTTCTAATTGGATAGAAAACAAAACATTTGAATTTGAAAAATTAAAATTTGAGGCTTTTAGGTCAAGCAAAAGTCTTTATTTCTCAAACCCTTTAAACCAATGGGGGTCAAAACTGTGATGCTGAGGAACTCGAATTGTAACAAAAGAAAAAAAAAGTAGCCAAACCCCTTTAGATTTTTTTCCCCAGATGAAATTGCTTATAGCTTTTAGGTTTAAGGGAATTCATTAAACCAGTTGACGGTGACCTGGCAAAAAACTTTTTGGATTTATGAATAAGTTTTCAAGGTTTTTTTGGGAAAAAATTAACAAATTTCCCAGCCAAGTTCACTTCATTGAAACCAGAAAAAATTAAAAAAAAAGGGCTACATTCAACCATTTTTTGGGTGAAATGTAAAAAAAAAAAGAATTTCATCTATTTCCATTTCCCTTGGGGAAAAACACATATTGCAAACACCTAAAAAAATGAAGTTTTTTTTTCAAAGTTTTATTAATTTTTTTAAAATTGATTTTTCTGGAGTTTTTGTTTTTTTTTAAAATTTTTTATTTTTTTTTTTTTTTTTTTTTTTTTTTTTTTTTTTTGTATTTTCTTTTTTTTTTATTTATCCCTTTATTTCTTGATCAACCGTTAAAAAAGACTGTTGCTGTCTATGTTGTTGTTTCTTCTGTTTTATGACAATTAAATAAAACTGTATTTTTTCCAAGCTGTCCCATATTACAACAACATCACAACAATACCCAAAATTCTCCAAAGAGACACAATCAGAAGGGGGTCCAGTCCCGCCTCAGGTCCTGGATAGTGTCCACCAACCATACAGTGTGGGTCATTTTCTGTGGTTACCATTACCCTGATGTCCACTTTGTTACATAAGATTGTTTCTCAAAATCTATTTTTTGTTAGACCCCAAACAAAAAGGATAATTTTTGGGTTTTTCATGTTTTGATTTGTATTTTTTAGATTCTCAGATTAGTTTTTTTTTTATAATTTCAAATTATCAATCTCCTTTTTTATATACATTTTTTTAAATTTAATTATTACTGACTTTTTTTTTAAAGATTTCCTTTTGTAATATCACTAATGTCTATAAAAACCCATTGACAGAATCTTGTTTTTTCTGGACTTTCCTTTAGCTCCTTTTCCCTGACACCTCTTGTTATCATAACCATTAATCCTTCCCCCATCACAAACATTAGCTCTTTAAAACTTTGTCATTTCAACCCAAGCTGAACAACCATATGAATGCACAGGAATGAACTACTTTAGGGGCTACACACTTAGAGTTCCATCCGGGTCTAAAGGGGCTCCCAAAAATTTTGATCCATCATAACAAAAAATAAAATAGTCTCCGGGTTGTTTTCCCCTTTCCCTTTGCTTGAGAAACCTATCCTCTGAATATGGATACTACAGTACCTCAAGTGACCGGGGAGACTGTCACAATACTTGGGTGGTCTTGGTTTTTTAATTTAGTTAATCCAGGGGGTTTTTTTTCTTTCCCCCGTGCTTGGTTTGGGAGAACCCCCTTTATTAGTCCCAAGTAGTGTCACAACCCAAATCCACCCCCTTAAAAAATAAAAAATTTCCTTCTTGCCTATGATTTTAAGGGTTAGGATAGTGAAAAAGTTGTTCCCCGAAAAAAGGGATGAAATGGCAATTTAATTATAGTCACACAAAAACTTTACCAAGCATTTTAAAATTTATTTTCTTTTCTTTGCCAGTATGGAAAAAACGCAAATAGAAGGTAAAAATCAGAATAAATTAATCAGTTTAATTTTGATAAAATGTGAGTGTTTGCCTGTAAGCTTTGATTTTAATTTCATGTATTTTGGCTGTATAAACCCCTTAAATAACTAATATTCTTTTTCATTGATCTTCACAACTGTTCTTAGTTGGCTTTGTTCTAAAACTTAATTCAAGACACCCTGAAGTTTTTTGGATTCTTCCCATCTCAAGTGAGATTTGTGGAAACACACAGGGGCCAGACAGATGGTACTGTGTTACAGGAAGTCAGGAGCTAAGCAGGAATCACTACTGGGAGGTGGAGGTTGGTAAAAAGAGCAGCTGGGCATTGGGTGGAAAACCAAAAGAAATCAAAGAGAAGAACATTTTCTGAAAGCACAGATGATGAATTCTGGATCATCCTCTATGTAGAGGGAAGAAGTTAGAAGGGTTCAATCCAGACTGTCACTGAGTTACAAAAAAGTCCAAGAAGGTTGGGGTGTACCAAAATTGTTGTCCTTTATGATGTGGAGACCAGAACACCATCCACAACTTTCACATAGAATGCTCTGGCCTGTTTCGTCTTCAGTCCAGGTTCTCGGACCCTGATATTAAAAGCAAAAGCTTTGACTGAAGGAATGATTAAAGTAATTTTTCCCTTTAAAACTGCTGTCATTATTCAGCCCAAGGTTTTTAAAGGTCTGGCAGAAATAAATATAATGTGATAATCCTCTGTTTCCAGTAAGATAAAAATTTTTAGTTATTTTTCGTTTAAAATAAATTAATTTTTGTTTGCTGCTAATTTATTGATAAAATTTACAATATTTGAATTTTTCATCTCACAAGACATTACTCTGTTCAAACATATAAAAGAATTTTCAAGCTAAATCAGCCTTAAAATAGCTTTTGCTGGGTTTTCAAAAAAAAAATAAAAAAATTTTACAAACATTCACAGTAGTGGGTATGCTTAAGCTAAACCTTTCTTAAACCTGTTAAATGAATAAAAAAGTTTAAATTTGTATTCTGTTCATCTCTTCAATTTTTAATATCTATCAAGCTACCTTGACAGGTTTTGGCTTTGGACATCTCAAAATTTTTGGGACTTCTGTTTAAAAAATTATTTCATGTGGGTGTTAAATCCCGGAAAATAAAAAAAAAAATTATCCTGCTGTGTGCTGATTTGTCCATGTTTTTAGGCTCTGTGGGCTTGTAGCATAGCATACCACCCAGTTTCTTATAGGAAAATGCGGGATCAAGATGTTCTGAAAACAGTCAGCCCATAAATAAAATGGGGAGAACATCCAACTCATGTAGAATCTGGACGTGTGACGGGACCTACAACTCTCTTACCACTCTACTTCTCTAAAAACATCGTAAGGTTTTTGACTTCAATAAATTTAAATTAGGTGGAGGGGACCTTTTAAAATGGCCCCAGGGGTGTGTTCAAATTGTGAACAACCCGCCCCAGTTTTTCCACCTTGCATCTAAACTTTCTGGGATAGCCCCCTAGCAAAACCCCGGTTTTTTAACCAGGCCCCTAGCAAGAAAAAAAAAATTTTTTTTTGGTTTTTTTGGAAAAAACCTTCCCTAAAAAAAAAATTCCTTTTTCAGTTTTTTTTTCTAAAAACTGAAATTTTTCAAGTCCTTCAATTTTCTTAACTGAAAAAAAATAAACCCTAAACCCCGGGAGAAAGGTTTTTTTTGGGGGTGGGGTTTAACCTTCCCTTTTAAAAGGATGGATCAAAAATGGTTTTTATTTTTTTTACTTTTTTAAAACATCGGAAATCATTTAATAAAATTTTTTTAATCTCAATAATTTTCTGGATTCAAAAGGGAGTTTGTAAGAGACCAAATTTGGGATTGTGGTACATATTTTTTTAAAATAAAAAGGGATATTTTATTTTTTAAATATTTTAAACTTGATTCACTTTGAAACAATTTTGGGACAAACTTTAATACCATAATCGAAGAAATTTATTTTTAACTTATTTTTACAATACTTTTACCCTAAGTCATAGCATTTTTTTGCTATTTATTGTAATTCCATTAACCGGGGTAAAAAATTTCCCTGTTACCCAAACTAATCTCTGATTTCCAATTTTTGCACATTGTTGCCCAATTAAAAGAAAGGTTGGGGAATGAAAATCAGCCCATGGGGGCTCAGAAAAAACTTAAATAATGTAGAACTTGTAAAGGGTTTTTTTTACAATATCTGATAAACACAAATACAAAAAATCTATTTTTAAAATATGAAATCTAGTCCAATAAATTTTAAATTAAATTTAAAAAACCCCATGGGACTCCACTGAAAATTTTTCAAAATTATTTAGTGTCTGAATAGCATTTTAATTAACAAAATACATGTAAATTGTGAAAAGCTTTTGGGGGCAAAATAAATCTAATTTCTTTAAAATTCGTTATAACAGAAAGAAAAGAGTTTGAGCTAGCTGACCCTTTTGGATGAAAGAATAAAAAAAATTTTTTTTTTACACATATAATTTTTAAAAAACCCAAATATAAACAAAAATATACAGAGTTAAAAAATATATAAACTTTCTCGGCAGCTTATAAAAAAGGAAGAAAAACAAATGAAACCCTTGACGAAGGGGAAAAATACTTGAATTTTAAGCACCGTATGCCATCAAAGGGTAGGGTGTCGCTTCTTTAAAAAAGGAATGCATAAAAAAAACCCGCATTTGGGAATGACTGATGAAATGATATATTGTCAACCCCGCGT
This sequence comes from Polypterus senegalus, assembly GCF_016835505.1. Lineage (NCBI taxonomy): Eukaryota > Metazoa > Chordata > Cladistia > Polypteriformes > Polypteridae > Polypterus > Polypterus senegalus. Next base: position 19,342 of record NW_024382790.1, on the reverse strand, counting down.
AAAGGGAAAAAAAAATTTTTTCCGTCATTTCTCGATGGCTCACTGATAATTAATGCTTTGATGAGGCCTAAAATTTTTAAATATAATTCGGTTCAAAACCACAGAACCAGATAAACTAGAAAAGCGCCACGTCTCAAAAAAAGGAAAATACTAAAAGTTTAGAATTCATTGGCTGATTCTAACCACAGACGTTAAGGGAAAGTTTTTTATATATATATATATATATATATATATATATAAAACAAAAAAATAAATAATCTTTTTAAATTAAAAATCAATCAAAACATCATGGTTTTTTTATTTTGGGCATCTTTAAAGTTGGTCGTAAGAATGGACGGGCTGGCTGTGGTCGCCGGGGGCCGGAGCGCCCCGCCCGCTCGGACCGTGAAAATGGGGGGGGCAGGGGATCGTCAAGTCACGTCATGTGTCTTTAAAACCCGCAGCCCTTGAGCAGTGTGTTTTTGATAACAATTACTGTTTGAGCGTTCACTTGTATTTTAAAAACCCATTTAGCACAAGGAGAAAGTTGCATTATTTGTGTTTTTTTTTTGGGGTGGAAATACTAAAAAATTCAAGAAAAAGGGGCCCCGGAATCTTTTAGCTCTATAGATAAACCCAAAAAACCCAAACCAATAATTATCACGAGTGTTTTAAAAATCCCCATAATTACAAAGGGAAAAAAAGGCGTTGAATTTCAAAAAGTTGGGAAAAATTACATTTGGGGTAACATTTTGGGGGCAGACTGTTTTGAAAGTTAATTTCTTTTTTTTAGTCACTTCTTCTAATAGATGTTAGACATTTTTTTTTATTTTTTTAACGATGAAATTATATTACTGATAATAGAATTTTTAGTAAAAACAAGTACAAAATAGTAGTGTAATTCGTCGTCACAACAATCTCTTCAGCAGGGTTGGACTGGGCTCTGGTAATTAAACCAGAGATTGATGGATGCTGGCGGGGCCCCCTGGACCTGGCTACATACACTAAGTTGTTGACGAGTACAGAGACCTTAAAATTTTAAATGGGGGACCCTTTTGTGCTTACCGGGGTACCTTAAAGAGACAGCCTTAAATACCCGCTACTTTTTTTGGGAAGTTTCCCAAACCACTCTTAAACCAAACCCCTCGACACATTTCTTAAGGGTATAAGAACTACTTTGTTGGTTTTACATCAGTAGTCGCCAAAAAAAAATCATTGTAATTTAAAAACCCTAAGGGACGCCAAAACGGGGGTTGGGTTTTTTTTTTTTCCCCAGGGGTTTTTCTTTTCCCCAATTGTTGCGGTAGAACCTTTTTTTCCCAATGGCCCCAAAACCATTTAAAAAATTAAAAAATTCCTTTTGTTTTTTTAATTAAAACCAAAATTTTCCCAAAAAAGGTATAAATCTTTAAATTTTGACAAAAAAATTTCCGCTTTTAAAATCTTTTTTTTCCTATTTGATTGGGAAAAAAAAACCTCAAAGAAGGTTCAGTAATTAACGTTTAAAGGAAAAAAGGAAAAGGTTTTTTAATTTTTAATTTTAATAACCCCTTAAATAACTAATAATTATTTTATTGTTTAAAGCATTGGTTTGTTTCAATTTAATTCCCCCAAATTTGGGTTTAAAGTCCGTGGTTTTTGGGGGCCCGGCCGACAGATGGCGGTTAAGAAGCAGATTTCAACTGGGATGGAGGTTAAGAAAGGAAATGGGAATTGGTTCCAGAATAAAAAACCCTTATTTCAAAGGAAATTTGAATTTTTGTTATTTGATGAGAAAAATTAAAAAAGGTTAACAATTTTTAGATAAAAAACCAAGAATTTATACCGGGAAATTTTTTTCCCCTTTAAGTAAACCAGAAAAATCACAATTAAATTACATGTGACTTTGGTTTTCTTTTGTTCTCCCTTATTTAAAATTTAAATTTAATTAACAAAAGTATTTTCTTTAAAAATGAACGGGTTTAACAAAGGGATTTAAGTGAAATTATTTAAAGAATGAAATTTTTTTAAAGGAGTTTGGGATTTATTTGTTAATTTAATAATTTGTTTGGGGAACCTTAAAATTTAATTGTGACTTTTTCCCTTTGGTCTTACTTAAATATCTACTTAAAAATTTCAAACATTTTATTAAAAACCTTTCTAAGGTTTAAAGAAAAATTAAAATTTCAAAAATTCATGATAGAGTTAATTAATTCTTAAACCAACTAAAAATTAATTTTTATTTTTTTCTTAATTTAATTAAAAAAGCCCGGGGGTTGTTTTGCATTAAAATATTTTGTTTAAAATTATTTCCTAGGGTTAAAGCACGATAATTCCTAGTTGGGTTTTTTGTTTTAAGTCTTGGGCTTTTTGAAAATTTAAAGCTTTTAAGCAAATAAATTTTTAAAAAAGAAAAAAAAAAAAAACTACTTAGTATTGACAACGGGAACAAAAACATACATTTTTTAAAATTTTAGATTTTTTAATTAACCTTAAAAAATTAGGGGGGATTGCAAAGGGGTTTGGTTAAAACCCAAAAACCCCATTTTTCCCTCTTCCATCTAAAACTTTCGGGGATGCCCGTAACCCTGGATAACTATTTTTTTTCCCCTTTGCAGCATTTTTTGGAACATTATTGCTTCAAACCCCAAATTTTTTTTTAAAAACTGTTACAATGCCAAATTGACTCACTGATGAAGACATCGGGGGTTTTTCCCCCAGGTTTTTCCCCACAATACCTGCTTTGAAATGCAAATCCTTGTTTAAGGAACAAGGTGTAACTAGGTTTCAAGAGGCTCAAAGTGTTTTTTATCAGCTACACAACCCAAAAAGGGTTTAATTTAAAATGATGTGTGAATTTTGGGGTCAAAAAGGGGGTTATTTAGAAAAATCACAGTATTCAGTAGATAAACAGCCCTGAGTGCAAGGGATGGGAGAAAAACAGACTTAGCATTCTAACAAGTTTTTGGTAGGGGTTAAAAGCCCCTTTTTGCCTTTTTGGGGTTTGAACCTTCTGTTCTCATCTTTGGCCACCTGCAGTTTTGGGATGTTCTGTATCCCCACTTACTCCCCCAGGTTTCACTTTTCGTCTCCCTTTTGTCTCCCCCACGGGCTTTGGGCAAAAACCATTTTGGAAACTTTCGGGGAGCTGTCTGTGCTGATTAAAAACCGGGATTCTTCCAGAAAATTCAATGGTGGTTACACACCCAGACAAAAACCCCTTTAGCAGCTGATGTACATCTTCTGTAATTTTTTAAGTGCTCAGTCTGCAGACCCAATTGCTTCTTTAGAATCCTGTCATGTTTATTTTAAAAGAAAAATTGACCCCAAAAAGTACCACAGTCTTTTTGCATTATCCCCCATGGCAAAAACCGCCTATGTTCACATTGTTCCCAAAAGTAATCAATTCTTTTTTTTACCATACCCATTTTTTTTTGTTTGATTGTTCGATTAATTTAGTGACGTTTTAATCTGACATTACTGTTTAAAAAAATATCCTTAATGTGCCTAAATGCAAAATGAACTGAAATGCATTTGTAATCAGGTATGATAAAAGATTAAAAAAACAATAAAGTAACATGAATCAGGCTTTTACAGTACATTTAAAAAATTCCAATTCAAACATTCAAACATAGATCACTTGAAGCAAAAGACTCTGTGCCCGGCCGATTTAGTATCACGCATGACGGTGGTCTAAAACCTATTTAAAAAACTGGTATTTTATGTGCTTCTTTGCTGTTCACACTTTTTTTAAAAAAGATTATATCGGGTGTCATGCATGCCTGAAACCCAAGACCTCACAATAACTTTTTGTAACAGCAACAAAAAACTGCAGCATTTGGGTTGGTGTGGGTCCCACGAACTTTTTTGTTGTTGCTTCCTTCATGCTGCTCTATCCCAAAATGCTCCTTCCTAAATTTCCCGTCGAAAATACTTGGTCAGACATTGAAAAAAGTTAAACACACAGAACAAAAAAGGAAAATTTCATCAAAACAACGTAACAATTTTTATTTCCCGAATCCTGACGGCCATACTTTTAAAAGTCTTGGCTGGCTGGTTTTTTCCCTATCATACATTTTTTCCCCCAATCCCATCAGCACTAAGAAATTTTAAACAGATGAAGGTGTTAGAGAGTACATTTTTAGGGATCTAACTACACATTTCACATGTCTTTTCTATTTTTTTCACAAACATATTTTTTTTTTCCCGTCCATGGTTCTCTGTCCCACAAAGTTGTGTGGTTGTTACCTTTAAAAACCTTTTTATTTAAATTTTAATACATATATATATTTATATATTTTTATTAAATTTAAAAAACACTGGGGACCGGAATTAACCCTTTTCTGATGACCAGTTAAATCACAATACCTGAACAACTTATACTCGTTTTAGTGATAAACCTGCATTTGGCTTTTTTACAGTGTGATCCTCTTTTGACACTTGTGATGGGTGAATTTTGTTTCTCATATATGATCTTTTTTTCCTGGGAACAATGCAACCCTTTGGAGTAGAGTTAAGATTTTACTATAGGATGCTTTTTCCGAATGGTGTTGTTGAAATGTGGAAAAGCGGGGAAAGTAAGAAGATTCGTCCATACCTCAGAAGAATCCAGCCATTTTTAACATTACCCTTTTTTTTTTGTCATTGGGGGTTAAAATGCAGACCATGAACATCAAAACCTTTAGTCCCGAAAGTTTTTGGGAAGGGTTTTTTTGGAAGGAAAAAGCCCCTTTCCCCCTTCTTCATTAAAATCACCGGGGCCATTTGTGCCCAAGGAAACCCCAAAGGTTCCGGGCCACTTTTTTTATTTGGGGAAAAACCCCCCTTTTCCCTTTTTAAAAACCCCCCCAATGGGTAACAATTAAAACAAAACAACATTTTTAAATTTAATTGTTATAAAGGGCTGAAAACCAAAACAACTTTTTCAAACAAAATTTTTTTAAAAAAATTTTATTTCCCCATGGGACTGGCAGACGGGGGTGGATAACAGTTTTAAAAGGGTGCAGGGTGTGCTGAATTACGAAGGACGGCCTAGAGTCTGAAAAAAACAATCAAAACAGACCAATCTGACTGGTGAAACTCAGATACGGAAGATCAATGGGTTTTTTTTTGGGACTAGCACAAACCAAACCCTTTTTTTCCAGTACAGAATTTTTTGTTGGTTTTATAAATGATCACCCTTGTTTTCCGGGGGGGCCCCTCCTGCCCCACCCCCATACCCCCTCCCGCCAGAAACCCTCTTTTTTGGAAAGAATATTTTTCCTGAAGCAAGTTTGATTCTCAGTGTGATGAGAGAAGTCAAAAAATCAACTGGAATGTTCAAGTAAATTTGGAAAATCCCCCAATCTTAATCTGTTAAGTAGTTCTCTCATTTAGCAAACAGATGAAAGATCCCCCCGGGCGGCGGGGGGGAAAAAAGGGGGAAAGAAAAAATTGGTTGGGGGTTTTTTAAAAGGTTTTTGTTTTGGGTTGTGGTTTGATCCCGAAAAAAAAATGTTATTTCTGAGTTTGACACTTGTTGTATTAAGTAAAAAATATGAATATGGGGCCCCAAAAAGAGAGATTTTTTTCTTTTTTTTTTTTGGTTCCAGTTTTTTTTCAAATTTCCATTGCTGTGATCCCAAAACAATATGAAAGTTTCCCTTTGATGAATACTTGGAGCTAAGCTTTCAGTCTACTGATCAACCCCCAAACTCCCTTCTGATTCTATAAAATTAAAAAAGTTAGATTAAAATAGCAAGTATAAACTGCTAAATAAAGCTGTTGCCAAAACTACGGGTTTTTACTTTTTGATAGGTGAGAGCCAAAGTCAAACACTCTTTCAAGAAAAATGACATTAAGGTGGTCTGGTGTTTTCCCAAGGCCCCCTGGTTTTTCCCCTCAAACTTCCCAGTTGTCCCACTGTGTGAAGTCCAAGAAACACCGGGAAATGTTGCCCCCATTAACTGGGAAAAGAAAGTCCCAGGAGCGAAGACTGTGCTTTGGGGAAGGATTCTAAAACCCCTTGGGAGGTTTCTGTGATTATGTAAAAATACATTTTAGCTGGATTTTTCTCCAAATTTATCCTGGATTCTTTTTAAAAACTGTTTTAAAAAAGTTTCTATTTTTTTAAAATTTTTTATTTTGAATACCCTAAAGCAAGAAAATCTGAAAAATTTACTATTAAATTATTTTTTTGGGATTTTCTGTGATTGATTGTTCATGAGGGTTTTAATAGTGAATTTTATTTTTTTACCTTGCAGCCATGTGACATGTATAAAAAAAAAAGTTCATTTCATATTTCTTTGTGCAATTCATGGCTGACGCAGGTGAGAGTTCTTTATTAAGTCTACCTGTTTTCCCTTCTTTTGTCTTTTGCATATCTAAGGACCTCACTAGTTTTTCTATCCTCACCATTCTGCTCAGACTCGGGGCCTGGGACTATGTGGCTGCAGGTTTTTTTCTCCCATTAACGTCTCCCTTTATATGGACTCGCAATTAGAAAGCTTTATTCCCAGTCTTTTGTGTTTTGGGGTCAATGTAGAAATTTCTAAATTAAGTACATTTAATTCTAGTATTAAGCATTTATGCGTACAAGGATCATTTTTCTTTTCTTTAAACCCACTTTTTAGGTCTTCCGATCATTACAATTTTTACTCTGCTTTTCCAGGTGTGTTTATTGTTTTATTCCATTAATTGCTAGTTAGTGGATGCTAAAGTAGATTGGCTTTCAGGTTTATTTCTCTGTATAAACTCAAACTATTTAAATTAGACAAGGACTCATGTTGTCCTTTCATCACAGTATGATCCAGTCTGTTATCACTTTCAGTTTCATTGCTGGTTTTTTGGTCTGACAAACAAAAATTTTCAAAACTGCCAGCAGGTTATAGCATGCAGCTAGTTATTGGGGTTGATGTAGATGATCTGGCAATGTGTGTCAGAGGACAATGCTAAAGAAACTGGAAATCATCTCAAATGATGACAGAAACTATTACATTTAGAAATTTATTCATAAATCAGGAAGGATAGTCACTTTCAAAACCCACTCAAATCGCTCCAGAAATTCCTTCTTCCTAGTGCTATATGACATTTTAATAAGGAATATCAGAGGAATTGATTAGGTTTGCATGTATCTTGTAAATCATCTTTTTTGTAAATATACACTATCAAACTATTACCTTAACCTGTTTTGTTCTTTTGTTTTGTTTTATTTCTTTCTGTCTCTTATTAGATGCAACTGAGAAGGGGGAATTTCATATTTTCTTGTGTAAAAAAATTTAAAATAAAGAAACGGGAACATTCAGTGTTTTTTTTCCCTTTTTGGGTCTGCTCAACCGTTGTTGACTATCACTATTAGGCTACAAAGGGGGGAAAAACTAACGGGAAAAAAAGGCAAATTAATAGGAAAACAAAAAAAAAAAGTTAAGATTTACACCAAAATAAAATAAAATGTTCTAATTGTCTAATAAATGTAAAAATCAAAGTTTTTTAGTTTAAAATTAGATCAATTAGTTTTAAATGGCACACTGATTATGAACCTTTTGGGAGAATAACACGCAGCCACGGGGAGTTCCTGGGACTGAGTCTGACAAACAGTAGTAGTGATCCAAAAAAATACAACCTAAAGCATAAAGCATATTTTATTTTAAACAGAATAAAAAATAAACAATTTTTTTTAATGTTTATTTTTTTAAATTGTATCTTCTTATCTGTTCTTTAACACAATGCATTCTAGAGTTTAAAATTTTAGAGGGTTTGTTCCCTCCCTTTTTTTTAAATTACTGCCAAAATTTAAAAACCTGAAGATGCAGGTCATTGTTCATCAAATAGTTTTTGAGTTGAGGAAAGGGTTTTTGTTGAAAAATACTGTTTTTATTTGCCCATTAAAAAACACACATACACACACAGCCCTTAAAGGATATTCAAGACATACTGTAAAAAGCATTTTTGGGACCCTGATAGTAGACATTTTTTTGAAAAAAAAAAATGCGTTTTGGGGGGTTGAGGTGGTGAGATGGGTGCATGGGTAGCGGGATGAGAAAACCCAGGATGTTTATGAAGGAATTGGATTGCCTGCATTCATAGGGGAGAAGCATTTTGGGGGGGAGATTTCATATTTTCACCTGGGGATAAATAAATTAAGGCACCTGCACCTTTTTATATTGTAAAAGGAGTCTGAGCAAGATGAAAAAAGAAATTAGAGAAAAAGGGGCAAGAAACTTTAAAAAAAAAAAAAAAACAAGGTTAAATCAAGGGGAACAAGTAAGACAAGGAGAGATGGGATAAAGACTGCTGATGTTTAAGGGAAAAGAAGAGGCAGTTTGTGGGGAGTGCTGCCAGGGGTGGAGCAAGAGGAGGGGCCATGGGGGGGCATTTAACGGAGGAGAAGAGAGCCGGCTCACAGGATCCACAAGATGCTGAAGGATACAGCAAGGATACAATGGTGTAAGTTTTGGGATCAGAATCAGGGGACATCTCCTTTTTAAATTTGAAAAAAAGGAAAAGGGAGGGGTGTTTTGTGGGAAACAGGGGCTCATAATGCTTTTAAGGGACAGATGCTGACATTTTTTAAACCCCATGGTTTTTTAAACCTATTGATGGATTATTTATTGTTGATTTTAACTTCCACATGTGTCACTGTATTAAACACAAATTTATTCCCTCCAAACCATTATCCAACCTGCTATTTCCTAAAAAAGGGTCACGGGGCTGCTGGGGAAACCCAGCCAGACCCCCCAAAGGGAAGAAACAAACCCCCGGCAGGGGGCCAGCCCACCGCAGACCTTTAAATTGATTTATTTACTTATTAAAAGATTATTAGGGCCACAGGGGAAAAAACCCGTTTTATTTTCCTAATTTTGAAAAAAAGATAAAAGAATTTTTAAAATATCTAGAAACATTTTGATATCTCAAATTGTTCAAGATATTTTAAAATGCATCTATTTGAAGATATCTAAAAAACATTTTGGATAAATTTTCAAATAGATTTCAAGAAACTTGAAATGATAATGCTGACATTTTGAAAAAATCTGAATGATTTTTTAAAATATCTTAAATGCAATTTAAGATATTCAAAATAGGTTCTTTATTTTGGGATATATCAATACATTTTGAGATATCTTAAAAAAAACTTCCTTGCATTTCAAGATATCTCAAATACATTTTGAGATATCTCAAAAAAACTTCCTGTAAAAATTTTCCGTTCTTTTTTAAAGGGACTTCCTTTCTATTTTAAGATATCTCAAAAATAATTTGGGTATCTTTAAATGCACAGGGAAAATTTTTTTGATATTCAAATGAATCTGAGATATCTTAAAAAGAGTAAGATTTTTATATCCGAATATAATTAAGATATTCAAAAAATTTTAAGATAATTTAAAAATTCACTGTTGTTTGAGATATCTAAAATATAAGCTATGAAAAAATTTTTTTAGAATTTAAATGGGTCTCTGCTCCATTTCAGAAATTTGAAAGTATTTCAAGATATCTCAAATTGTTTTTTAAGATATCTAAAATGCTTTTTTAAGATATCTTTTAAGGGACCTAATTATTTCAAGATATCTTACATTTTCAAATTTAAATAAATTTAAGAATCTAAAATAATTTCCGAATTCCAAACAGCTTCCTGTCCTTTTTCAGATATCTAAAAACTTTTTCAGATATCTAAAAATAACTTCCGTTTTTTTTAAGATATCTAAAAACATGTTAAGATATCTTATAATAAACAAAAGCCCCTTTGAAATAATAGGTTTTAAGGAAAATTTTTAATATCTTGAAAACATTTGAAATTTTAAAAATGCATGAAGGAAATTATTTTATGATATCTCAAAGAAGTTTAGATATTTTAAAAAGAAAATTACTTTTTAAGATATCTGAAATTCTTTTTGAATATTTCTAAATGTAAATTTTGCCCAAACATGTACATAATGGGGCCCACCCCCAAAGTAAGTTTTCCCCACCCTGGTCTGACTGATATACCTTTTTTTTTTTTCCAGCCCAAATAATATAACAGAAATGTTTCAGTTGTTCAAAATCCCATACCTTACTGAAGGAAATAGTTAATGTTGTTAGTTTTAAAATCCCTTTTTATTTGAAATTTGTTCTGTTACAATATTGAAAATGATCCTGTTTGTCGTCTTGTTTTTACCTGGTTTATTAATTTATGAAATCAACTTAGGTTACAGAAATTTTTTTATAGTCCATTATTCCGCCCATGAAGTTCAAAATCCTTTACGGTTCAGAATTTAAGACTATTATAATTTCCAATTTAATCTACTGATGGAAAATATACTGGAAAATTATTTTTTCCTTGTACAGATGATATACATTTTTTTTCTCAACAAATTTTCCTTTGTGTTTTTAATTTTGTCAAAAAATTTTATAGATTGATAAACGATAACTCGTATTTAAATACAAAAAACAGAAATTTAATTTTTTGGGGGTTGATACAGACAGGGTCTGAGATTAGTTTTATTGAAATGTAATCTGTTTTGGGCCCCCACACAGACTCTACTATAGAATGCCCAGAATAAAGCGCCAGCTGGCCCTGGACTCTGACTATATTTGACTTTGTTTTAACTTTTTTTTTACAATTTTAATTTTTTAGCTGTCTCCAATACTTTTATCAATTATTTAATGGCATTGACCTGAACCCTGCCCCCCAAAACCCAACAGCCCCAAAACAGGAACAAGTTCCCAAAAATTTTTTTTTTTTTTTTCCTCAGGGAATGTTTTCCTTTCCCCCACAACACAGTCCAGATCACACACAAAAAAAACACAAGACACAGCCCAGCACCAAATCCTGGGTTCTGAGGCCAAGACGGGTCAGCCCCGCTGATTTCTCCCCAAATAAATTATTAATCAGCCCTCATTTTTTTCAGACTTCAGGGAAAATTTAAAACCGGGATGGCTGGCATCGGGCCTTCAATCCATCAGGGGTAGGGACTGCAAGGTGTTTTTGCTCGGGTGGTGGTGGAAACAGCAGAGAAATAGGAGTTAGTACAGTTTTGGGAACAATGAAAAAAAATGATAACAATGTAAAAAGTTTTCAGGGTTACACTAAAATGTAGCATGAAAAAGTGTGTTAAAATAATGGATTTGTAGATTTTTTAAAGCCCCCAATACCCCGGGTGGATTTCACCCAAAAGCTATTCAAGATTTTAGGTGCATAACGCGGCGCCTCACCATCCTTTAAATTTGTTTTTTCAGACCTCATTTAAAGTCGGGTTAAATTTGGGGGAAGGAAAAAGAATTCTGAAATATAAGATGGAGAGATTTTTTAAAGGGTTTGTAAACCAAAACAGTTTTTTAAAAGTCGTTTAAATGGGGAAAAACCCAATGTAACAATAAAAACTGGAAAATGTGTGGATTTTTTTTTCCCTGTTAAGATTCTGGCACCTGCAATCTGAGTCGTAAAACCCTTGATCCTTTTTGGGGCCCTAAAGTACGGTTTTTTCAGATCTTGTAAAGTTTTTGAGATTTAACTTTGCTGTATTTCAAAAGGGAAAAAAATGCAGTCCTGGTAATCTGATTAATAGGGTTTTTAAAAATTCAGGTAAAGTCAATAATTCCCCCAAATTTTTACCTCTGTCTTGACTTTTGCCTTGGATCAAATTTATTTGTAATACCCTCACTTATATCCATTTTGCCAATCAAGTTTCTGTTTTTCCTTATTTAGTTTGAGAAAAGTAAACTCATCCATTAGAAACACAAGTAAGACATTTAGGAACCAAGAGAGTCAGGGTCTAGGCACTATTGATAAATATTTTTGTGTCATCAATAGTTGGGTAACTCGTTATGCCTTGAGATAATCTGATCTAATTAAAGGATGTAAATTAAAAAAGAGCATCAACCCAGGATAGACCCGGGGAAAACCCCATATAGAATATCATGTGTCTTGGAAATAATTACCACAACAAAAATAATTTTCTACCTTTTAATTTAAAGCCCAAACCAAATTTAAGACACTGCCAGAGACACCCAAAAAAGTCAATTTATAAGAATATTGTTACGTGGTATCAAATGCACTCAGATTTAAGAGGTGAGAACAGGTAAAGGGCGTCGCCCATTAACCCACAAGGATTTACTATTTTAACCATGCAGTTTTATCCCGGGATTTGTTGAAAAACCCAACTGAAACTTGTAAGTATAGCATGTTTATTCAAAACCTTTTTGGGTTAAAGCCCCTTTTTTTTTTTTAAAAAGGAGGAGTAGAAAATTTAAAAACAAAAGGGAAATAAATTTTTTTTTAAAGGGTTTTTTTAAAAAAAGCAGTCTTGACAGTCTGTAAACCCCTATTGATGATGAATTTATTTGCAAAAATTTTCAATTAGACATGGGAACTTTTTGAAAAATTTTTTGGGAGGTTGTTGGGGGGGGTTTTTTTTTTGAAATTTTTAAAAAAATTTTAAAAAAGGGGTTAAAAGCTTAAAAAGGGAAAACTTTTAATTTTATTTTGGGGAATAATTTTTTCAAAATTTTTTTTTTATTAAAAAAAATTTAAAAGCCCCTTTTTACTGACGTTTTTGGGAAAGGTTTCCAAGGGGGTATTTTTAAAAATCAATATAGAGAAAAAAATTTTGGGGAAATTTAATTTTTTTAAAAAAAACCCCCTTTTAGACGATAGATGTTTTTTTTATTTATTAAATTTTTATTTTTTAAACTTCCAGTTTTGGGGACTTTTTGGGGTCAAAGCCCCCGATTTGCGCCCCAGGGAAAAAGGCCCCATAAACCCCCCGGGCCCAAAACCCCCCTTTGGGGGAATTCTTAAACCCCCCTCCCCCCAAAGGGAGGCACCCCGGAAAGGGCCCCCCATATGCCACATATGTACTGTATTGTTTGTACTTTGATATAGAATGTTCTTTGTTGCAGTTGTTGATTGTATCCCTTAATGCAAAAATTTTTAAAAAAAATTTTTCATTGGTCTTTTTGGGAGTTGATATGAAAAAAAAAAGATGCATTTGAAAACTTTTAAAAATTACTTTTAAAATTTCAGGTTTATGGGGCAGCTTTTTGATATGATTTTTGGCCCATTAGGAAAATTTACCTAAATACTAATTCCCCGTCTTGCAGTCTTTATTACTGTTTTGTTTTTTTGAAAAAAAAAACTCTTCACAGTAAGATACATTGAAACCTGTTTAGTTTATAATTTTAATTATTTTTCCTTCCCTTGGAACCAATTTTTAACCATTTCCTCTAAGCAGAATGATAGGTAAGTCAACTGTAAAAAGCACAAAAGATGTGATTTGCTTTATGTTTCTTTATTTAATTCCAAACTAGCTTAAGACTTAGTGCTATATTAAAGCTTAACTGTTGAAGCTGTAAAAGGGAACCTAGGGAAATTTTATTTTTTATGAGTTCAGAATTTCCCAAAATTCAGCAAAATGCACTACATCAAGGGGAAAGAAGGAACTGAACAGTTCTGGGGATTATAAGGGTGCAATGGTCTTAAAGTCTGTGATGAATGGGGAAGTGCCCCAACCATCCGACTGATTTTTTTGGCAAATAATGTGCCCTGAGTGTGAGGCAGCAGTCCAAAACTCCCTACCTGCCTCAAAAACAAGATGCAGACAGAATGATAAAAAAAACAAATACCAGCAACCTAACCTAGCAACAACCTAGAAAAAATTTAAAAAAAAAAAAAAAAAAAAGATATAGCATTGCATTTACAGCGTTTCAGTTTTGGGGCAAAATTTGGTTTTGTCATCCCGGCAAATGCATTTTTTAAATCATGAGTCCGGGGGAACAATTTTTTCCTATCTATCTGTGTAGATATTCTACTTTTTTTGCATCGAGAAGAGGAAGCCCATTCTTTTTTCAATGCAATTATCATTTCTGACACAGTAGACCCTATGAAACTTTTTTTTTGGACTTAACCCCCGAACTTAGTATGAAAAATTTTTTGGTTTGTGTTTCCAGGCAAAAGAACTTTTGGGTAACCTATTTTTTTTGATGTTTAGGGATTTGGGGTTGATTTTTACAACAGATCATTTTTATTTCCCGTTACAGACTCTTCTTTGAATATAACATCTCCTTTTTGTCTCCTTATTTTACCTATCTAATTAAATATCATTGGCAGAAAAGAATCTCAGATCTCAAAAAGGGGGCCCAAGATCAGACATTTTGTACAATATTCATGGTCTGTGGGCAGGTTAAATATCTACATAACCAAATGGCAGACATCTTTACTTTTTCGGGAGATAGTAGGAGGAATTAAATAAATTTAAAATTTAAAAATTGATGGCTGTGCCCAACCATAAGTTTGGGTTTTTGGGAACATAAAAAAACCTTCTATATACCATCTTAACAAATATTGAAGAGACCCGACAATTTTTGAAATACAACCTATAATATCCAGATCGCCTGTACAGTTTTCATAAAATTTTTTTTGAATGATAAACTTGGGAAGGGGATCATTATTTATGACTTAAAAATCCCTTTCCTTTTTCCATAAATTTATTTGTAAAAGGGGTTAATCACATCCTGATTTTAAAAATTTAAATCCAACTCAATAAAAGAATATATAGTATTTTTTTCAAATATTGCCCACCTTAATTTTAGATGGCCACCTTAATTTCAGTATTCAAAAATTATCACAACAACAAAGCAAAAAAAACATCTAACCCATGAAATATGGTAAAACCACTATTTTAAATTAAAACGGTCAAATAAAGGGAAATGATTTTCTTTTGTGGTTGGGACATACTATATCGGGTTTTCCCGAGCTTCAAAAAAACTAAAGTGGGCAGGTGGGGTTGGTCAAATATTCTGTAAAGGTTTTTCTCATAAACAAAATTAAAGTAACAATATTCCTTAAAAAATCTGGTGCTGTGGAAAACTTTATTAGTCCTCAGGGAAATTGAAATAGAAACTTTTCTCTCTCAAAGGTAAAACACACTGACACAGGTCTTTCAAAGTTCCCCACACTTTTGGATGTTTCATCAAGAATTGTTTTTTTTGATCATTTATTCACCCATACCCCAGCTGTTTCTTGTATACCAAGTTGAAAAGCAATCCCGTATTAATTGGAAAAATTTTTGGTATTGTGATTGGTGCTACTTTTTCAAAAAAACAATCTTTAATAAAAAAAACCAGCTTTTATAATATTCATAAATTTTACGGGGGTCTGGTCAATTACGGAACCCCAAACCCAGACACTGTTAAAATATCCAACCGACCCAGTTTTTAAGATACGGGGAAATCATGAAATTTTAATAATAGCACACGTTTTTTTAAATTCTGGGGAAAAACACAATGAAAGACACAAATAATTTCAGGAAAAACAAACAACTTCTATTACACAAGACAATATAAAGTACATTTAAATAATAAACAAATGAAAATCTAAAAAATAGGTTTTTAAAGGAAAACACGAAAACCAAAATTTCAAAAAAAAAATTTAAACAAACTTTATTAGTCATTTAAAATTAAACAATTGAACTTTCAGAGATTTTTGGGACACCTTTCAACATTTTTTCAAACGTAATCTTTTAGTTTCCCCCCTTTGGGGCCCCTTTTGTTCCCAACCCCTACCCCTCCCGCCATTTTGTTAGCCTTTCAACGTTTTTCCCGGAAAAATGTCTTTGTGGGTTTTTCTCCTCGGGGTGTGTTGTCCAGCCCTCACCCCCGCCATTTGCCCAGTCTCAGAAAGCCCTTTTTCCTAAAACACAAACTTCTCTGGACCCCCCTGTCCTTCTCCTCCCTTTTAAAATTTTCAGTCCCGGCCCAGTCCTGGACAATCGTTTAAACAAGACCATCTATCTATCTTTATCTATCTATCTATCTATCTATCTATCTATCATCTATCTATCTATCTATCATCTATCTATCTATCTATCTATTTCAAACAATGGCACATCTAAATTTTCCCGGGGTTTAAAATTAACACAAGTTAACAAAATGTTTTTCCCAACCATGAATGAGTACAGATATGCTCATTAGAAACCAAATTTCAGACATTAAATTCCAAGTCAGAGAAAAACATCCTCTGAGGAAGGAGCAGGTCTGTTATCACAACTTTTATTGTTTGTATACTCAACCTAGAATTTAAAGGGTGACTTTTTAAAGACAAAAATTACATCCTGCGACACCCATGACAAAATTAGAAATGGGATTACCCAGGAAATAAAAAAAATGCCCCCCTCACACCAGTTTTGCTTTAACCCTTTGGAAATTATAAACATCAAACATCTTCAGAAAAATGAGATTTAAATTACCCCACGGGGAAAAAGATGCTGTTTGACTTATTGCTGACACACCTCTATCTAAGGAAAAAAACATGCCTATGAAAAATAAAAAGAGGAAAATTAACCCAGGAATTTTGGAATAATTTCATGCAGTCCAATAGGTGAAATTTTTCTTTATGGGAGAAAGATACATTACATGCCCATACAGACCCCTGAAAATTAAATTTAATCAAATTAATTAATTCTGTTTATCCCCTTTTATAATCAAATCAATAATCCACTTTTTTTACAAAATTTGATTTAAAGATTTTTTAATAAGGGAGAAAATGGAAGGAACTTAAACCCCCAGATGGACATTAAAAAAGGGGAAAATTCCTACGGATTACAAAACCACCTTTTTCAATTTTGGGTAAATTATATTTAAAGGTTTTTGTTTTTTATATTTTAATTTTTCCAATTTTTAAAGACCTAAACCCCATTTTCCCAAATTTTTTAAAAAAATTTTTTCCGAACTTCAGGATAACAATTTATTTGGAAGTTAAAAGTAAATCAAGGTTTTGTTTTTGGGTTATGAAATAACTAGAAAAGTTTCTTGTTTTTTGAAAAGATCTGTCAAAAAATTTGATAATAGAATTAATTCTTTAGGAGCATTAAAAAAGGGAAATTCACATTTTAAACTATTAGCAAAAATTTTTTAAAAACTTCACCAATAATTTCTCCTTTAAACTTTTCCAAAAAATTAAATAAGTTTGACTGGCTTCTAAAGATAAAAAACAATTGATTCAAAAATTGGAAGTTATTGGTTGTACCCAATGGTTTGGGGGAAGGAATTTCACATTATTCATTTAATGTTTTTGCATTGAAAAATTTTGTAAAAATACATTTTCTGTTTTTGATTATCCTTTTTTTGGGGGGTTTTAAAATTTAATTATTCTTTTTAATTTCATTTGGTTCAATTTCCATGTTTCCATGCGGTTTTTAACCCACAGCTATTGACCTCTCATTGATCACCCCAACGAGGTAAAAACATTTGCACAAACTAAAGTTATGCCCATAGCTTTCATTGAATTGATCAAATCATAAGAAATAGGGGAACAGTTAACTAGTAAATTTTTTTACAGGAGGTCATTTATTAATGCACAAAATAATTAAAGATTTTTTTGCAATTTTTAAATTTTAGTTAATTTTTCCTTACAGTTGGATTTTGATCTGAAGGAAGTTATTTTTATCTAGAGGTAAGTCATCAGCAAAAATTAAAAAAGGAAACACCTTTTCTGTTCCTTTGTTTGTGTTTTTAAATTTCTTAAAATATAAAAATGTTTCTTTTGATAAAAGATATTTACTTCAATAATGCCAAATTTTAAAATACAAAAGTTTTTTATGTTTAAATTCCTTTTTAAAAAAATATTCTGACAGTGCAAATTAGGATGTGCTTAGGTGTGAATGAATACCTGATTTTTTAAATAAAAGAAGGCTACTTCGCTTTTACATTATTTGCAAATTTTTTGCCACTGATAATTAGGGAAAAATCAAATCTGATTTATAGCTGAGCGTGTTTTCCAAGCATCTAAATAATCAGCAATTCCAAAATTTTTTATTCGGGAATGAAACCTCCTAATTATTAGCCAAAAATTCCTTCATCTAAAGAAAAATCATAATTAAAATTTTTTTAAAAAATTAAAAACCCAAACAACATAAATATATTTTTTGATATAATCTTAAATGTATTTTAAACCCCAAGTATACAAAAAATTAATTTTCACATCAGCATAGTGAGCCCGCCAACATAAATTTAGAGAGGATATTAAAAACCAAGGTGATCTTTTAAACTGTATAAAACTTTGTTTGGGGTTTAATATATCAAAAAAAATGCAGGCTAAAACTAAAAAAAAGCTGAAAAGATTTTTAAAAAACAATTTATTGTATTTTTTATTTGTGACTGGATTTCCCAAATTCTAAACTGAATCATATCCTTTGGCATCCTTCTATTTTTGAAAGATAATGGTAGCCCCTTTGGTACCCGTCATAACCATTTAGCCCCGATTAAAACAAATCTATTTTTTAATATAAAAACCTAAACCAAAAGTAAGATTTTAGGGAATTTTTAAACGTTTTGTCACCTTTAAATCGGGCTTTTTTTGAAACCTATATATGTTTGATATAATTTTTTTCGGAATTTATCAAACTTTAATGTGATTTATATTTTCAGATTCTTATTCCTTTTTTAAATTATAAACAAAAATATCAAGAACTCACGCCCGGAGACAAGACTTTTCCCAAGAGATTTTTACCCTGGGGCCGGAAAAAAAGATAAAAGTAAATGAAAAGACAGTTACGGGTTTTAAGTTCCAAGTGCCGTGCAAGACGCATCACCGGGATGGCAGCACAACCAGCTGCTGATCGAGCAAAGAGGAGGAAAAATGTATTTGTTTCCCCTTGTATCACGTTTAAGCGGGGTTTTAGGGCGACCATGCTCCTTGGGGTGCGAGCCCTCCTCATAATGTGAGCGCAAAATGCATTAGTGCTTAGCCAGGCCATTTACAAAACGAAAACAGGGACTAACCCCTAGTGTCAAAATAATCATATATCAAAGGGGGTAACACAACAATAATCATTTGAAACTTTTATGACAAAATTATATAAATATATATTTTTTTCTTGGTTATTTATCTCCTTAAACCAAGACTGGAATAACATTTTCAGAAAGTTCAAAAAAACGCAAATACAAAGCGGGGGTGAGGGTTCAAAAGTTTTGAGAATAATTCTGACAAGAGGCTGGGACCCTGAATTTTGGAGGGCCCCAAAGCTGTATAGCCAGTTCTTGGAGTGACCGAGCTGTCCGACCAGTTTTTGGGGCCCAAAAAGGGGGTTGGGTCAATTCTTTGGGAGTCAATACCGGATTCCAAAATTTTAGAATTTTGGGAGAAAAAGAATGATTAGTACTCACTACCAAGACCCGACCACAACTCCGGGGACCAGGAAGTTTTCGAGATTTTCACCTTTTGGAAAGTGTTTATTTGATATTTAAATTCAGCCTTCCCCTTATAAGTTATGCCGACATTTTGTCATTTATTTTAAAAAAGGAAAAAAAATTTCGTTTTAAAAATGTTTTACATAGATTGTTGAGACATGGATCCCCATAAAAAGCATTGTTCCCAAATAACGATCTATTATTTTCTAACACTATTTCCCAAAATAATCAACAGCGGAAGAAAATTTCC
>NW_024382789.1:0-17749 GCF_016835505.1 Polypterus senegalus | reverse complement strand
CACAGCTAGAGTTGAAGGTAACCTGAATTCACCACAACTGCCGCTTCAGGGCCTGAAAATAACTTTGTGTACACATGTGTGACGCCTTTGTTTTCCAACAGGAAACTGTTCAAAACAGTTCATTTCTGTAAAAACTATGTCGTAGATGTGTTTCAAGTGGTTTCACAACATAGAAGTTAAGACTCCATTGAATTTCACTCAACTTCAGTTTTGCCCAATGCAAGTCAATGGGGATTTCAAAAGTGAGTTTGAGATGTTGAATTGCACTTTGAAAACAGTTGGGAAACCATCCAAACAGTTCTTAACCATAAGGGTACTGGGGATTTCATCATTTAGAACTGCTTTTACCAGAGTATTTTGACTTTACACAGCGTTAGAGTTGAAGGTAACCTGATTTCACCATAACGCTTTTCAGGGCCTGAAAATAACTTTGTGTACACATGTGTGACGCCTTGTTTTCCACCAGGAAACTGTTCAAAACAGTTCATTTCTGTAAAAACTATGTCGCAGATGTGTTTCAAGTGGTTTCACAACATAGTTAAGACTCATTGAGTTTCACTCAACTTCAGTTTTGCCCAATGCAAGTTAATGGGGATTTCAAAAGGTGAGTTTGAGATGTTGAAGTGCACTTTGAAAAACAGTTGGGAAACCATCCAAACAGTTCTTAACCATAAGGGTACTGGGGATTTCATCATTTAGAACTGCTTTACCAGAGTATTTTGACTTTACACAGCGTTAGAGTTGAATGTAACCTTATTTCACCATAACGCGTTTCAGGGCCTGAAAATTACTTTGTGTACACATGTGTGACGCCTTGTTTTCCACCAGGAAACTGTTCAAAACAGTTCATTTCTGTAAAAACTATGTCGCAGATGTGTTTTCAAGTGGTTTCACAACATAGAACTTAAGACTCATTAAGTTTCACTCAACTTCAGTTTTGGCCCAATGCAAGTCAATGGGGATTTCAAAAAGTGAGTTTGAGATGTTGAAGTGCACTTTGAAAAACAGTTGGGAAACCATCCAAACAGTTCTTAACCATAAGGGTACTGGGGTTTCATCATTTAGAACTGCCTTTTACCAGAGTATTTTGACTTTACACAGAGTTAGAGTTGAAGGTAACCTGAATTCACCATAACGCTTTTCAGGGCCTGAAAATAACTTTGTGTACACATGTGTGACGCCTTGTTTTCCACCAGGAAACTGTTCAAAACAGTTCATTTCTGTAAAAAACTATGTCGCAGATGTGTTTTAAGTGGTTTCACAACATAGAAGTTAAGACTCATTAAATTTAACTCAACTTCAGTTCTTGCCCAATGCAACTCAATAGGAATTTCAAAAGGTGAGTTTGAGATGTTGAATTGCACTTTGAAAAACAGTGGGGAAACCATCCAAACAGTTCTTAACCATAAGGGTACTGGGGATTTCATCATTTAGAACTGCTTTTACCAGAGTATTTTGACTTTACACAGCGCTTAGAGTTGAAGGTAACCTTATTTCACCATAACGCGTTTCAGGGCCTGAAAATAACTTTGTGTACACATGTGTGACGCCTTGTTTTCCACCAGGAAACTGTTCAAAACAGTTCATTTCTGTAAAAAACTATGTCGCAGATGTGTTTCAAGTGGTTTCACAACATAGAAGTTAAGACTCATTAAATTTAACTCAACTTCAGTTTTTGCCCAATGCAACTCAATAGGAATTTCAAACGTTGAGTTTGAGATGTTGAATTGCACTTTGAAAAACAGTGGGGAAACCATCCAAACAGTTCTTAACCATAAGGGTACTGGGGATTTCATCATTTAGAACTGCTTTTACCAGAGTTTTTTGACTTTCCAAAGAGTTACAGTTCAAGGTAACCTGAAATCACCATAACGCTGCTTCAAGGGCTGAAAATCACTTTGTGTACACATGTGTGACGGCTTGTTTTCCACCAGGATACTGTTCAAAACAGTTTATTTCTGTAAAAAACTATGTCACAGATGTGTTTCAAATGGTTTCATAACATAGAAGTTAAGACTCATTGAGTTTCACTCAACTTCAGTTTTTATCCATTGCAAGTTAATGGGGATTTCAAAAGGTGAGTTTAAGATGTGAAGTGCACTTTGAAAAACAGTTGGGAAACCATCCAAACAGTTCTTAACCATAAGGGTACTGGGGATTTCATCATTTAGAACTGCTTTTACCAGAGTACTTTGACTTTACACATCGTTAGAGTTGAAGGTAATCTTATTTCACCATAACGCGTTTCAGGGCCTGAAAATAACTTTGTGTACACATGTGTGACGCCTTGTTTTCCACCAGGAAACTGTTCAAAACAGTTCATTTCTGTAAAAAACTATGTCGCTGATGTTTTTCAAGTGGTTTCACAACATAGAAGTTAAGACTCATTGAGTTTCACTCAACTTTAGATTTGGCCAAATGCAAGTCAAAGGGGATTTCAAAAAGTGAGTTTGAGATGTTGAAGTGCACTTTGAAAACAGTTGTGAAACCATCCAAACAGTTCTTAACCATAAGGGTACTGGGGAGTTTCACATTTAGAACTGCCTTTACCAGAGTATTTTGACTTTCCACAGAGTTAGAGTTGAAGGTAACCTGAATTCATCATAACACTTTTCAAGACCTGAAAACAACTTTGTGTACACATGTGTGACGGCTTGTTTTCCACCAGGAAACTGTTCAAAACAGTTCATTTCTGTAAAAAACTATGTCACAGATGTGTTTCAAGTGGTTTCACAACATAGAAGTTAAGACTCATTGAGTTTCACTCAACTTCAGTTTTGTCCATTGCAAGTTAATAGGGATTTCAAAAAGTGAGTTTAAGATGTGAAGTGCACTTTGAAAAACAGTTGGGAAACCATCCAAACAGTTCTTAACCATAAGGGTACTGGGGATTTCATAATTTAGAACTGTTTTTACGATAGTATTTTGACTTTACACAGCGTTAGAGTTGAAGGTAACCTTATTTCACCATAACGCGTTTCAGGGCCTGAAATTCTGTGTACACATGTGTGACGCCTTGTTTTCCACCAGGAAACTGTTCAAAACAGTTCATTTCTGTAAAAAACTATGTCACAGATGTGTTTCAAGTGGTTTCACAACATAGAAGTTAAGACTCATTGAGTTTCACTCAACTTCAGTTTTGTCCATTGCAAGTTAATGGGGATTTCAAAAAGTGAGTTTAAGATGTGAAGTGCACTATGAAAAACAGTTGGGAAACCATCCAAACAGTTCTTAACCATAAGGGTACTGGGGATTTTATCATTTAGAACTGTTTTCACCATAATATTTTGACTTTACACAGCGTTAGAGTTGAAGGTAACCTTATTTCACCATAACGCTGTTTCAGGGCCTGAAATTCACTTTGTGTACACATGTGTGACGCCTTGTTTTCCACCAGGAAACTGTTCAAAACAGTTCATTTCTGTAAAAAACTATGTCGCAGATGTGTTTCAAGTGGTTTCACAACATAGAAGTTAAGACTCATTGAGTTTCACTCAACTTCAGTTTTGTCCATTGCAAGTTAATGGGGATTTCAAAAGGTGAGTTTAAGATTTGAAGTGCACTTTGAAAAACAGTTGGGAAACCATCCAAACAGTTCTTAACCATAAGGGTACTGGGGATTTCATCATTTAGAACTGCTTTTACCAGAGTACTTTGACTTTACACAGCGTTAGAGTTGAAGGTAATCTTATTTCACCATAACGCTTTTCAGGGCCTGAAAATAACTTTGTGTACACATGTGTGACGCCTTGTTTTCCAACAGGAAACTGTTCAAAACAGTTCATTTCTGTAAAAAACTATGTCGCTGATGTTTTTCAAGTGGTTTCACAACATAGAAGTTAAGACTCATTGAGTTTCACTCAACTTTAGATTTGGCCCAATGCAAGTCAAAGGGGATTTCAAAAGTGAGTTTGAGATGTTGAAGTGCACTTTGAAAACAGTTGGGAAACCATCCAAACAGTTCTTAACCATAAGGGTACTGGGGATTTCATCATTTAGAACTGCTTTTACCAGAGTATTTTGACTTTCCACAGAGTTAGAGTTGAAGGTAACCTGAATTCATCATAACACTTTTCAAGACCTGAAAACAACTTTGTGTACACATGTGTGACGGCTTGTTTTCCACCAGGAAACTGTTCAAAACAGTTCATTTCTGTAAAAAACTATGTCGCAGATGTGTTTCAAGTGGTTTCACAACATAGAAGTTAAGACTCATTAAATTTAACTCAACTTCAGTTTTTGCCCATTGCAACTCAATAGGAATTTCAAAAGTGAGTTTGAGATGTTGAAGTGCACTTTGAAAACAGTTGGGAAACCATCCAAACAGTTCTTAACCATAAGGGTACTGGGATTTCATCATTTAGAACTGCTTTTACCATAGTATTTTGACTTTACACAGCGTTAGAGTTGAAGGTAACCTTATTTCACCATAACGCTTCAGGGCCTGAAATTAACTTTGTGTACACATGTGTGACGCCTTGTTTTCCACCAGGAAACTGTTCAAAACAGTTCATTTCTGTAAAAAACTATGTCGCAGATGTGTTTCAAGTGGTTTCACAACATAGAAGTTAAGACTCATTGAGTTTCACTCAACTTCAGTTTTGCCCAATGCAACTCAATAGGAATTTCAAAAGGTGAGTTTGAGATGTTGAATTGCACTTTGAAAACAGTGGGGAAACCATCCAAACAGTTCTTAACCATAAGGGTACTGGGGATTTCATCATTTAGAACTGCTTTTACCAGAGTATTTTGACTTTACACAGAGCTAGAGTTGAAGGTAACCTGAATTCACCATAACACTTTTCAGGGCCTGAAAACAACTTTGTGTACACATGTGTGACGCCTTGTTTTCCACCAGGAAACTGTTCAAAACAGTTCATTTCTGTAAAAAACTATGTTGCAGATGTGTTTCAAGTGGTTTCACAACATAGAAGTTAAGACTCATTGAGTTTCACTCAACTTCAGTTTTTGTCCATTGCAAGTTAATAGGAATTTCAAAAGTTGAGTTTGAGATGTGAATTGCACTTTGAAAACAGTTGGGAAACCATCCAAACAGTTCTTAACCATAAGGGTACTGGGGATTTCATCATTTAGAACTGTTTTACCAGAGTATTTTGACTTTACACAGCGCTAGAGTTGAAGGTAACCTGAATTCACCATAACGCGATTCAGGGCCTGAAAATAACTTTGTGTACACATGTGTGACGCCTTGTTTTCCACCAGGAAACTGTTCAAAACAGTTCATTTCTGTAAAAACTATGTCGCAGATGTGTTTCAAGTGGTTTCACAACATAGAAGTTAAGACTCATTAAATTTAACTCAACTTCAGTTTTTGCCCAATGCAACTCAATAGGAATTTCAAACGTTGAGTTTGAGATGTTGAATTGCACTTTGAAAAACAGTGGGGAAACCATCGAAACAGTTCTTAACCATAAGGGTACTGGGGATTTCATCATTTAGAACTGCTTTTACCAGAGTATTTTGACTTTACACAGAGTTAGAGTTGAAGGTAACCTGAATTCACCATAACGCGCTTCAGGGCCTGAAAATAACTTTGTGTACACATGTGTGACGCCTTGTTTTCCACCAGGAAACTGTTCAAAACAGTTCATTTCTGTAAAAACTATGTCGCAGATGTGTTTTAAGTGGTTTCACAACATAGAAGTTAAGACTCATTAAATTTAACTCAACTTCAGTTTTTGCCCAATGCAACTCAATAGGAATTTCAAAAGGTGAGTTTGAGATGTTGAATTGCACTTTGAAAAACAGTGGGGAAACCATCCAAACAGTTCTTAACCATAAGGGTACTGGGGATTTCATCATTTAGAACTGCTTTTACCAGAGTACTTTGACTTTACACATCGTTAGAGTTGAAGGTAATCTTATTTCACCATAACGCT
Organism: Polypterus senegalus; assembly: GCF_016835505.1. Lineage (NCBI taxonomy): Eukaryota > Metazoa > Chordata > Cladistia > Polypteriformes > Polypteridae > Polypterus > Polypterus senegalus. Next base: position 11,849 of record NW_024382789.1, on the reverse strand, counting down.
TCAGGGCCTGAAAATAACTTTGTGTACACATGTGTGACGCCTTGTTTTCCACCAGGAAACTGTTCAAAACAGTTCATTTCTGTAAAAAACTATGTCGCTGATGTTTTTCAAGTGGTTTCACAACATAGAAGTTAAGACTCATTGAGTTTCACTCAACTTTAGATTTGGCCAAATGCAAGTCAAAGGGGATTTCAAAAAGTGAGTTTGAGATGTTGAAGTGCACTTTGAAAAACAGTTGTGAAACCATCCAAACAGTTCTTAACCATAAGGGTACTGGGGGTTTCATCATTTAGAACTGCCTTTACCAGAGTATTTTGACTTTCCACAGAGTTAGAGTTGAAGGTAACCTGAATTCATCATAACACTTTTCAAGACCTGAAAACAACTTTGTGTACACATGTGTGACGGCTTGTTTTCCACCAGGAAACTGTTCAAAACAGTTCATTTCTGTAAAAAACTATGTCACAGATGTGTTTCAAGTGGTTTCACAACATAGAAGTTAAGACTCATTGAGTTTCACTCAACTTCAGTTTTTGTCCATTGCAAGTTAATGGGGATTTCAAAAAGTGAGTTTAAGATGTCAAGTGCACTATGAAAAGCAGTTGGGAAACCATCCAAACAGTTCTTAACCATAAGGGTACTGGGGATTTTATCATTTAGAACTGTTTTTACCATAGTATTTTGACTTTACACAGCGTTAGAGTTGAAGGTAACCTTATTTCACCATAACGCTGCTTCAGGGCCTGAAATTCACTTTGTGTACACATGTGTGACGCCTTGTTTTCCACCAGGAAACTGTTCAAAACAGTTCATTTCTGTAAAAAACTATGTCGCAGATGTGTTTCAAGTGGTTTCACAACATAGAAGTTAAGACTCATTGAGTTTCACTCAACTTCAGTTTTGTCCATTGCAAGTTAATGGGGATTTCAAAAGGTGAGTTTAAGATTTGAAGTGCACTTTGAAAACAGTTGGGAAACCATCCAAACAGTTCTTAACCATAAGGGTACTGGGGATTTCATCATTTAGAACTGCTTTTACCAGAGTACTTTGACTTTACACAGCGTTAGAGTTGAAGGTAATTTTATTTCACCATAACGCCGCTTCAGGGCCTGAAAATAACTTTGTGTACACATGTGTGACGCCTTGTTTTCCACCAGGAAACTGTTCAAAACAGTTCATTTCTGTAAAAACTATGTCGCTGATGTTTTTCAAGTGGTTTCACAACATAGAAGTTAAGACTCATTGAGTTTCACTCAACTTTAGATTTGGCCCAATGCAAGTCAAAGGGGATTTCAAAAGTGAGTTTGAGATGTTGAAGTGCACTTTGAAAAACAGTTGGGAAACCATCCAAACAGTTCTTAACCATAAGGGTACTGGGGTTTCATCATTTAGAACTGCCTTTACCAGAGTATTTTGACTTTCCACAGAGTTAGAGTTGAAGTTAACCTGAATTCATCATAACACTTTTCAAGACCTGAAAACAACTTTGTGTACACATGTGTGACGGCTTGTTTTCCACCAGGAAACTGTTCAAAACAGTTCATTTCTGTAAAAAACTATGTCGCAGATGTGTTTTAAGTGGTTTCACAACATAGAAGTTAAGACTCATTAAATTTAACTCAACTTCAGTTCTTGCCCAATGCAACTCAATAGGAATTTCAAAAGGTGAGTTTGAGATGTTGAATTGCACTTTGAAAAACAGTGGGGAAACCATCCAAACAGTTCTTAACCATAAGGGTACTGGGGATTTCATCATTTAGAACTGCTTTTACCAGAGTATTTTGACTTTACACAAGTTAATGGGGATTTCGTTAGAGTTGAAGGTAACCTTATTTCACCATAACGCGTTTCAGGGCCTGAAAATAACTTTGTGTACACATGTGTGACGCCTTGTTTTCCACCTGGAAACTGTTCAAAACAGTTCATTTCTGTAAAAAACTATGTCGCAGATGTGTTTCAAGTGGTTTCACAACATAGAAATAAGACTCATTAAATTTAACTCAACTTCAGTTTTGGCCCAATGCAAACTCAATAGGAATTTCAAACGTTGAGTTTGAGATGTTGAATTGCACCTTGAAAAACAGTGGGGAAACCATCCAAACAGTTCTTAACCATAAGGGTACTGGGGATTTCATCATTTAGAACTGCTTTTACCAGAGTACTTTGACTTTACACATCGTTAGAGTTGAAGGTAATTTTATTTCACCATAACGCGTTTCAGGGCCTGAAAATAACTTTGTGTACACATGTGTGACGCTTTGTTTTCCACCAGGAAACTGTTCAAAACAGTTCATTTCTGTAAAGAACTATGTCGCTGATGTTTTTCAAGTGGTTTCACAACATAGAAGTTAAGACTCATTGAGTTTCACTCAACTTTAGATTTGGCCCAATGCAAGTCAAAGGATTTCAAAAGGTGAGTTTGAGATGTTGAAGTGCACTTTGAAAACAGTTGGGAAACCATCCAAACAGTTCTTAACCATAAGGGTACTGGGGGTTTCATCATTTAGAACTGCCTTTACCAGAGTATTTTGACTTTCCACAGAGTTAGAGTTGAAGTTAACCTGAATTCATCATAACACTTCTCAAGACCTGAAAACAACTTTGTGTACACATGTGTGACGGCTTGTTTTCCACCAGGAAACTGTTCAAAACAGTTCATTTCTGTAAAAACTATGTCGCAGATGTGTTTTAAGTGGTTTCACAACATAGAAGTTAAGACTCATTAAATTTAACTCAACTTCAGTTTTGCCCAATGCAACTCAATAGGAATTTCAAAAGGTGAGTTTGAGATGTTGAATTGCACTTTGAAAAACAGTGGGGAAACCATCCAAACAGTTCTTAACCATAAGGGTACTGGGGATTTCATCATTTAGAACTGCTTTTACCAGAGTATTTTGACTTTACACAGCGCTAGAGTTGAAGGTAACCTTATTTCACCATAACGCGTTTCAGGGCCTGAAAATAACTTTGTGTACACATGTGTGACGCCTTGTTTTCCACCTGGAAACTGTTCAAAACAGTTCATTTCTGTAAAAAACTATGTCGCAGATGTGTTTCAAGTGGTTTCACAACATAGAAATTAAGACTCATTAAATTTAACTCAACTTCAGTTTTTGCCTATTGCAACTCAATAGGAATTTCAAACGTTGAGTTTGAGATGTTGAATTGCACCTTGAAAAACAGTGGGGAAACCATCCAAACAGTTCTTAACCATAAGGGTACTGGGGATTTCATCATTTAGAACTGCCTTTACCAGAGTATTTTGACTTTCCACAGAGTTAGAGTTGAAGGTAACCTGAATTCACCATAACACGTTTCAAGGCCTGAAAACAACTTTGTGTACACATGTGTGACGCCTTGTTTTCCACCAGGAAACTGTTCAAAACAGTTCATTTCTGTAAAAAACTATGTCACAGATGTGTTTCAAGTGGTTTCACAACATAGAAGTTAAGACTCATTGAGTTTCACTCAATTTCAGTTTTTGTCCATTGCAAGTTAATAGGGATTTCAAAAGTGAGTTTAAGATGTGAAGTGCACTTTGAAAAACAGTTGGGAAACCATCCAAACAGTTCTTAACCATAAGGGTACTGGGGATTTCATAATTTAGAACTGTTTTTACGATTGTATTTTGACTTTATACAGCGTTAGAGTTGAAGGTAACCTTATATCACCATAACGCGTTTCAGGGCCTGAAATTCTTTTTGTGTACACATGTGTGACGTCTTGTTTTCCTCCAGGAAACTGTTCAAAACAGTTCATTTCAGTAAAAAACTATGTCACAGATGTGTTTCAAGTGGTTTCACAACATAGAAGTTAAGACTCATTGAGTTTCACTCAACTTCAGTTTTGTCCATTTGCAAGTTAATGGGGATTTCAAAAGTGAGTTTAAGATGTCAAGTGCACTATGAAAAACAGTTGGGAAACCATCCAAACAGTTCTTAACCATAAGGGTACTGGGGATTTTGTCATTTAGAACTGTTTTCACCATAATATTTTGACTTTACACTGCATTAGAGTTGAAGGTAACCTTATTTCACCATAACGCGTTTCAGGGCCTGAAATTCACTTTGTGTACACATGTGTGACGCCTTGTTTTCCACCAGGAAACTGTTCAAAACAGTTCATTTCTGTAAAAAACTATGTCGCTGATGTTTTTCAAGTGGTTTCACAACATAGAAGTTAAGACTCATTGAGTTTCACTCAACTTTAGATTTGGCCAAATGCAAGTCAAAGGGGATTTCAAAAAGTGAGTTTGAGATGTTGAAGTGCACTTTGAAAAACAGTTGTGAAACCATCCAAACAGTTCTTAACCATAAGGGTACTGGGGGTTTCATCATTTAGAACTGCCTTTACCAGAGTATTTTGACTTTCCACAGAGTTAGAGTTGAAGGTAACCTGAATTCATCATAACACTTTTCAAGACCTGAAAACAACTTTGTGTACACATGTGTGACGGCTTGTTTTCCACCAGGAAACTGTTCAAAACAGTTCATTTCTGTAAAAAACTATGTCACAGATGTGTTTCAAGTGGTTTCACAACATAGAAGTTAAGACTCATTGAGTTTCACTCAACTTCAGTTTTTGTCCATTGCAAGTTAATGGGGATTTCAAAAGTGAGTTTAAGATGTCAAGTGCACTATGAAAAACAGTTGGGAAACCATCCAAACAGTTCTTAACCATAAGGGTACTGGGGATTTTATCATTTAGAACTGCTTTTACCAGAGTACTTTGACTTTACACAGCGTTAGAGTTGAAGGTAACCTTATTTCACCATAACGTTTCAGGGCCTGAAAATAACTTTGTGTACACATGTGTGACGCCTTGTTTTCCACCTGGAAACTGTTCAAAACAGTTCATTTCTGTAAAAAACTATGTCGCAGATGTGTTTCAAGTGGTTTCACAACATAGAAATCAAGACTCATTAAATTTAACTCAACTTCAGTTTTTGCCCAATGCAACTCAATAGGAATTTCAAACGTTGAGTTTGAGATGTTGAATTGCACCTTTGAAAACAGTGGGGAAACCATCCAAACAGTTCTTAACCATAAGGGTACTGGGGATTTCATCATTTAGAACTGCTTTTACCAGAGTACTTTGACTTTACACATCGTTAGAGTTGAAGGTAATTTTATTTCACCATAACGCGTTTCAGGGCCTGAAAATAACTTTGTGTACACATGTGTGACGCTTTGTTTTCCACCAGGAAACTGTTCAAAACAGTTCATTTCTGTAAAGAACTATGTCGCTGATGTTTTTCAAGTGGTTTCACAACATAGAAGTTAAGAGTCATTGAGTTTCACTCAACTTTAGATTTGGCCCAATGCAAGTCAAAGGGGATTTCAAAAAGTGAGTTTGAGATGTTGAAGTGCACTTTGAAAAACAGTTGGGAAACCATCCAAACAGTTCTTAACCATAAGGGTACTGGGGGTTTCATCATTTAGAACTGCCTTTACCAGAGTATTTTGACTTTCCACAGAGTTAGAGTTGAAGTTAACCTGAATTCATCATAACACTTTTCAAGACCTGAAAACAACTTTGTGTACACATGTGTGACGGCTTGTTTTCCACCAGGAAACTGTTCAAAACAGTTCATTTCTGTAAAAAACTATGTCGCAGATGTGTTTTAAGTGGTTTCACAACATAGAAGTTAAGACTCATTAAATTTAACTCAACTTCAGTTCTTGCCCAATGCAACTCAATAGGAATTTCAAAAGGTGAGTTTAAGATTTGAAGTGCACTTTGAAAAACAGTGGGGACACCATCGAAACAGTTCTTAACCATAAGGGTACTGGGGATTTCATCATTTAGAACTGCTTTTACCAGAGTACTTTGACTTTACACATCGTTAGAGTTGAAGGAAATCTTATTTCACCATAACGCGTTTCAGGGCCTGAAAATAACTTTGTGTACACATGTGTGACGCCTTGTTTTCCACCAGGAAACTGTTCAAAACAGTTCATTTCTGTAAAAAACTATGTCGCTGATGTTTTTCAAGTGGTTTCACAACATAGAAGTTAAGACTCATTGAGTTTCACTCAACTTTAGATTTGGCCAAATGCAAGTCAAAGGGGATTTCAAAAGTGAGTTTGAGATGTTGAAGTGCACTTTGAAAAACAGTTGTGAAACCATCCAAACAGTTCTTAACCATAAGGGTACTGGGGGTTTCATCATTTAGAACTGCCTTTACCAGAGTATTTTGACTTTCCACAGAGTTAGAGTTGAAGGTAACCTGAATTCATCATAACACTTTTCAAGACCTGAAAACAACTTTGTGTACACATGTGTGACGCTTGTTTTCCACCAGGAAACTGTTCAAAACAGTTCATTTCTGTAAAAACTATGTCGCAGATGTGTTTTAAGTGGTTTCACAACATAGAAGTTAAGACTCATTAAATTTAACTCAACTTCAGTTCTTGCCCAATGCAACTCAATAGGAATTTCAAAAGGTGAGTTTGAGATGTTGAATTGCACTTTGAAAAACAGTGGGGAAACCATCCAAACAGTTCTTAACCATAAGGGTACTGGGGATTTCATCATTTAGAACTGCTTTTACCAGAGTACTTTGACTTTACACAGCGTTAGAGTTGAAGGTAACCTTATTTCACCATAACGCTGCTTTCAGGGCCTGAAAATAACTTTGTGTACACATGTGTGACGCCTTGTTTTCCACCAGGAAACTGTTCAAAACAGTTCATTTCTGTAAAAAACTATGTCGCAGATGTGTTTTCAAGTGGTTTCACAACATAGAAGTTAAGACTCATTGAGTTTCACTCAACTTTAGTTTTGGTCCCAATGCAAGTCTAAATTTCAAAAGTGAGTTTGAGATGTTGAAGTGCACTTTGAAAAACAGTTGTGAAACCATCCAAACAGTTCTTAACCATAAGGGTACTGGGGGTTTCATCATTTAGAACTGCCTTTTACAAGAGTATTTTGACTTTCCACAGAGTTAGAGTTGAAGTTAACCTGAATTCATCATAACACTTTTCAAGACCTGAAAACAACTTTGTGTACACATGTGTGACGGCTTGTTTTCCAACAGGAAACTGTTCAAAACAATTCATTTCTGTAAAAAACTATGTCGCAGATGTGTTTCAAGTGGTTTCACAACATAGAAGTTAAGACTCATTGAGTTTCACTCAACTTCAGTTTTGTCCATTGCAAGTCAAGGGGATTTCAAAAAGTGAGTTTAAGATGTGAAGTGCACTTTGAAAAACAGTTGGGAAACCATCGAAACAGTTCTTAACCATAAGGGTACTGGGGATTTTTATCATTTAGAACTGCTTTTACCATAGTATTTTGACTTTACACAGCGTTAGAGTTGAAGGTAACCTTAGATTCACCATAACACTTTTCAAGACCTGAAAACAACTTTGTGTACACATGTGTGGCGCTTGTTTTCCCACCAGGAAACTGTTCAAAACAGTTCATTTCTGTAAAAAACTATGTCGCAGATGTGTTTCAAGTGGTTTCACAACATAGAAGTTAAGACTCATTAAGTTTCACTCAACTTCAGTTTTGGCCCAATGCAACTCAATGGGGATTTCAAAAGGTGAGTTTGAGATGTTGAATTGCACTTTGAAAAACAGTGGGGAAACCATCCAAACAGTTCTTAACCATAAGGGTACTGGGGATTTCATCATTTAGAACTGCTTTTACCAGAGTATTTTGACTTTACACAGCGTTAGAGTTGAAGGTAACCTGAATTCACCATAACGCTTTTCAGAGACCTGAAAACAACTTTGTGTACACATGTGTGACGCTTGTTTTCCACCAGGAAACTGTTCAAAACAGTTCATTTCTGTAAAAACTATGTCACAGATGTGTTTCAAGTGGTTTCACAACATAGAAGTTAAGACTCATTGAGTTTCACTCAACTTCAGTTTTGTCCATTGCAAGTTAATGGGATTTCAAAAGGTGAGTTTAAGATTTGAAGTGCACTTTGAAAAACAGTTGAAACCATCCAAACAGTTCTTAACCATAAGGGTACTGGGGATTTCATCATTTAGAACTGCTTTCACCCATAATATTTTGACTTTACACTACGTTAGAGTTGAAGGTAACCTTATTTCACCATAACGCGTTTCAGGGCCTGAAATTCACTTTGTGTACACATGTGTGACGCCTTGTTTTCCACCAGGAAACTGTTCAAAACAGTTCATTTCTGTAAAAAACTATGTCGCAGATGTGTTTCAAGTGGTTTCACAACATAGAAGTTAAGACTCATTGAAAGTTTCACTCAACTTCAGTTTGCCCAATGCAAGTTAATGGGGATTTCAAAAGGTGAGCTGAAGATTTGAAGTGCACTTTGAAAACAGTTGGGAAACCATCCAAACAGTTCTTAACCATAAGGGTACTGGGGATTTCATCATTTAGAACTGTTTTTACCATAGTATTTTTGACTTTCCACAGCTGTTAGAGTTGAAGTGGTAACCTTATTTCACCATATAACTTTCGGCCCTGAAAATCACTTTGTGTACACATGTGTGACGCCTTGTTTTCCACCAGGAAACTGTTCAAAACAGTTCATTTCTGTAAAAACTATGTCGCAGATGTGTTTCAAGCGGTTTCACAACATGAAGTTAAGACTCATTAAATTTAACTCAACTTCAGTTTTTGCCCAATGTAATTCCAAATGATTTTCAAAACGTTGAGTTTGAGATGTTGAATTGCACTTTGAAAACAGTTGGGAAACCATCCAAACAGTTCTTAACCATAAGGGTACTGGGGATTTTACTCATTTTTGAACTGCTTTTACTATAGTACTTTGACTTTTGACTCATGTTTAGAGTCGTATGAAAACCGAAATTCACCATAACGCGCTTTTCAGCTCGAAATAAACTTTCGTGTACACATACGTAGACGCCTTGTTTTCCACCAGGAAACTGTTCAAAACAGTTCTTCTCTGTAAAGAACTATGTCGCAGATGTGTTTCAAGCGGCTTTCACAACATAGAAGTTAAGACTCATTGAGTTTCACTCAACTTCAGCCGTGGCCCAATGCTACTCAAAGGATTTCAAAAGGTGAGTTTAAGATGTTGAAGTGCACTTTGAAAAACAGTTGGGAAACCATCCAAACAGTTCTAAATGCATAAGGGTACTGGGGTTTTCATCATCTAGAACTGCTTTACCATAGTCTTTTGACTTCTACCACAGCTGTAGAGTTGAAGTTAACCTGAATTCATCATCAACACTTCTCAAGACCTGAAAACAACTTTGTGTACACATGTGTGACGCCTTGTTTTCCACCAGGAAACTGTTCAAAACAGTTCATTTCTGTAAAGACTATGTCGCACTATGTGTTTTCAAGTGGTTTCTACAACATAGAAGTTAAGACTCATTGAGTTTCACTCAACTTCAGATCTTGCCCAATGCAAGCTCAATAGGAATTTCAAAAGATGAGTTTGAGATGTTGAAGTGCACCCTTCAAAACAGGGCAGTTGAAACCATCCAAACAGTTCTTAACCTATAAGGGTACTGGGGATTTCATCATTTAGAACTGCTTTTTACCAGAGTATTTTTGACTTTACATTGTGCGCTAGAGTGTAGAAGGTAACCTGCTTTCACCATAACGCCGTTTCATGGGAAATAAAATTCACTTTGTGTACACATGCGTGACATTTCCAGTTTTCCACCAGGAAACTGTTCTAAAACAGTTCATTTCTGTAAAAACTATGTCGCAGATGTGTTTTCAAGTCAGTTTCACAATACATAGAAGTTAAGACTCATTAAATTTAACTCAACTTCAGTTTTTTGCCCATGCAAGTCAATAGGAATTTCAAACGTTGAGTTTAAGATGTTGAATGTGAATTTTGAAAAACAGTTGGGAAACCATCCAAACAGTTTCTTAACCATAAGGGTACTAGGGATTTCATCATTTAGAACTGCTTTTACCAGAGTACTTTGACTTTACACAGCGTTAGAGTTGAAGGTAACCTTATTTCACCATAACGCTGCTTCAGGGCCTGAAAATAACTTTGTGTACACATGTGTGACGCCTTGTTTTTCAATCACACACTCAGACACCATGTTCAAAACAGTTCATTTCTGTAAAAACTATGTCGCAGATGTGTTTCAAGTGGTTTCACAACATAGAAGTTAAGACTCATTGAGTTTCACCTCAACTTCAGTTTTGGCCCAATGCAACTCAAGTTGGGATTTCAAAAGGTGTGTTTGAGATGTTGAAGTGCATTTCGTAAAACAGTTGGGAAACCATCCAAACAGTTCTTAACCATAAGGGTACTGGGGATTTCATCATTTAGAACTGTTTTACGATAGTATTTTGACTTTACACAGTAGAGTTGAAGGTAACCTTATTTCACCATAGCGCTTCAGGGTGAAATTTCTGTGTACACATGTATGACGCCTTTGTTTTCCAACAGAAACCGTTCAAAACACACCCATTTCTGTAAAAAAACTATGTCGCAGATGTGTTTCAAGTGGTTTCTCAACATAAGCAGTTAAGGGATTTGATTTCAGAACTTTCTTCAGTTTTTGCCCAATGCAACTCAATAGGAATTTCAAGTTGAAGGTAACTTGATTTGAATTCACTTAAACTCAGGGGAACCATCCAAACGTTCTAACCATAAGGGTACTGGGTTTCCAACAAACTTTAAACATTCTTTCGTAAATTTTGACTTTACACAGCGTAGTTTGAAGGAACCTGAATTATCATAACACTTTCAAGACCTGAAAACAACTTACTGTCAGTTTTGACGCAGTTTCAATAGGAATTTCAAAAGTCATTTATGTTGAAAAAACATGGAGAATCTTCTTAAGTTTTAACCAAAGGTACGAAGTAATTCATTAAATTTAACAACTCTTTTACTAAGCCATGCAACTCTCAATAGGAATTTAAAAGGTGATTGAGATGCTTGAATTGCATTAAAACAGTGGCAAGACCTGAAAAAACTTTTTAACCATAAGGGACGGTTGTTTTCCACAGAAACTGCTTAACCAGTATACTTTGACTTACCAATGTGAGTTGAAGTGGTTACATTCATCCATAAGTTAGCTCACTTAAATTAACTTTGTTTGCCCAATGCAACCTCTATGGAATTTCAAGGAAAGTTAAAAAGTTCTTTGAAAAACTAGTGGTCATGTTTCAAGGTTTCTAAACATAAGGTTAAGACTCTTGAGTTTCATCAATTTAGAATTGGATAAATGCAAGTACATTGGATTTAAAATGAGTTTGAGTTGTGGTAATTTACTTTGCAAAACAGTTGTAAACCAGCCAAAATTCTTAACATAAGGGTACTGGGTTCACCTTTTAGCAACTGCCGTTAACGGTTTAACTTTCCATTCTAGTAAAACTTGAAGGTAACTGTAATTCATTTTCAAACATTTAAGTTAAACTCATGATTTCACTAACATTGTTTGGACAATGCATTCCACCAGGAAAAAGTGTAAAAGTTCATTTCTGAAAAACTTGTCACAGATGTGTTTAAGCGTCCACAAGTTCTAAACTATAAGGCTATTGAGTTTCAACTCATTTTGACTTGTTACCAGGGATTTTGATTTCCAAGATTTAAGATGTCAAGGCACTATGAATAACATTTGAACACTTCCAAACAGTTCTTAAACATAAGGGTACTGGGAATTTGACGGTTATTTTCGACCAGATACTTTTGACTTTCATTTCTGTAAAACATGTCACAGTGTGTTCAATGGTTTCACCAAACTTGGACTAAATCACTATTGAGTTTCACAACTTGAGCTTTTTTCCATCAGGAAACTGTTCAAAAATGGTTATGTCAATACTATGAATTCAGTGTTAACATCCAAAAAAGTTCTTAACTATAGTAATTGGATTTTTCATTTAGAACTGTTTTCACCAGGAATTTGATTTAACCT
>NW_024382788.1:0-13857 GCF_016835505.1 Polypterus senegalus | reverse complement strand
TATAATACCTGGGAATGCAGCTGATAAAACATTGACTGCCAATACTGATGCCGTGTAAGAAAGACAACATACTTAGAAGGTTGGCCTTCAACATCTGTAAAGATGCTGCAGATTTTCTATCAGAGGTTGTGGCGAGCCTCTTCTACGTGGTGGTGTGCTGAGGAGGCAGCATAAAGAAGAAGGACGCCACGCTGAAAAACTGGTGAGGAAGGCAGGCTCTATTGTAGGCATGGAGCTGACAGTTTGACATCCATGGCAGAGCATGGGCACTAAGCAGGCTCCTGTTAATCACAGAGAATTCACTGCATCCACTGAACAGTATCATCTCAAGACAGAGGAGCAGCTTCAGTGAGAGACTGCGGTCACTGTCCTGCTCCTGAGAGCAGGAGATCGCCTCCCCACACTATACAACTCTTCAATTCCCCCCCGGGGGTAAACAAACATTACACAAAGTTATTTTTTCCTGTTATACCTTCATTGTTATCACTCTTTAATTTAATATTGTTTATTCTTAACTCAATTTTACTTTGTAAAGATTGATTTGTATGAAATGATTGCAATATAATGAAAAAAACTTCAAAAAAAAAAAAAATATATATATATATAATGTAGCCTCCAAAACGTAAGCTGCGGGATTCCAAGTTCAAAAAAGAAAAAAATAGCTTATCATGAATTAGGTAATAAAATAAAATTATGTTTATTTATTTAGTCCATGCTTTGTATTTTTAATCCCATACATATTTAGTTACATACCTTTCACACCTTCACCATTAACAGAAAATAGACATCTTCTGCTTCCAAATATTTTAGTGGTAATGTTTTAATCAAATCATGAAAGACCAATACTTTTACAATACTAAAGTTTTATGTCTGTGAAAATATCAGTCACCCCAAGTCTGAATGTTCTCTGTTGCGGGGAAAAGTAGTCATAAAAATCAAGAGGCATGTCTAATCAATGTCTCAGTTCTGCCTCCTTCATCCAAACAGAATTGCCTTGTACTGTTTCCCTTAACAATGGGAACAGCATAGAAAATTAAGACTTAATTCAGAAGCTGATGAAACCAATTCATATCAATTTAGCTAATAAACTGAATAAGCATGAAAAGGTTGGCCTGAGTTGCCTGGGCGCCTTACAGCCCAAGTGTGGTACTGGCACATTTTTCCACGCTTTTACTTTCTTTTTGGCTAAGAGCAACCTGAAATGGGTGTGTGCCTAATAAAGAGTAGAACTTGCTGAAGCTCTAGCTGTCTGTGAGCCTGAACTGAAATAAGGGTTATAAAAATGTCAAAGGTAGAAACTGAAGAGAGAACTGATTAGGTGCAAGACCCTATAAAACCAATTCATATAGAGAAAAATATTATATATAGAGAAATACTATATGTAACTATGTACTGTAAATTTAAAGAAGATACTGAGGAATGTTGAGGTTTACAAGCTCTTTCATATTTGGTGTATTAGTATTCTTTTTCATTTTAATTAGAAGTAAATAACATTCCAACAGTCGTCAAAGTAAACAAAAACCCAAAAATTTAACACTCACCCAAGAGAAAGAGAGTTGTGCCAACAACTAGAAACATCTTTTAAAGCAGCAAGGAAAGTAAATTACGTTTTCCTTGATATAGAAATTTATTAAAAATGTTATTGATTAGAGCATGCCACATTTTAAAAACATTTTGAAAAGATCCTGTAAGTGAGAAATTTATTTTTCCAGTTTTAAATAGTAAAAAAATCAGTAACCCACCAAATAAAAAGAGGTGGGGGTATACATTTACTTAATAGTGAGGTAAAGGCAATCACAATTTGTTTGTCCTTCCAATTTAAACCCATCTGGAGGTCACCAAACACAACTGTTAATGGGTTAGGAGAGATTGTGACACTCAAGGCTGTCTAAACAGGTATTCAAAGATTGATATCCAAAATTAGGTTAATTTGGTGCACGCCCAAAGCATGTGGCCCTGTGTGGCTGGAGCTAGACTGCAATTTCACAGGTTGAATGTTACCAGTAAACATTTTGGAGAATTTAAAATGAAATAAATGTGCTCAACAAAATATTTTAAATTGAATGATTATATGCTTTGTGCTGGTGGGCTGGTGCCCTGCCTGGGGTTTGTTTCTGCCTTGCACCCTGTGTTGGCTGGGATTGGCTCCAGCAGACCCCCGTGACCCTGAGTTAGGATATAGTGGGTTGATAATGGATGAATGGAATGCTTTGTGCATATGGAGCTAGATGGATTCTGTGCATGGCGCTTTCCACTTTTCTGAAATATTAGGAAAGTTCCTTTCCCCATTGAAGCCTGGAACCTTTGAAAGGAAGGGACTTTAAAATGTTTTATAAATTGTAGAGAATTGCTATCTGAGTGTTCCAAGGCTGATCAGTATTTCTCTGGAACAGAAATATGTGGAGGAGGAAAATTGTGCTGGTTCCGTTAGCAAAAATCGTAGCTTGAAAGTAGTGGAAAAGTGGTTGATGACAAGTTAATCATAATATAATGATGGGAGACTTGGTGATCGCTCTAATTCATGTGCATCAGGAAAAGTAACCGTGAAAATAAAAGATTTGTTTTATTTTGGTGAAAGTGAAAATCCACACAGCGAAAGCAACAGAGATGTGAAGTTGCTAGTGTAGCACAGGCCAGGGGTTGGCGAAGTGTTTTTAATAAGTAGGTCCATGTAAGTTTTCCTTTGAATGTGATCTGTAGATACCACACTGTAATTTTAAGTTTACACTTGCTCTGAAGGAATTCAAACAATCTTGTATTGATAAAAACTTCTCACATATTTATAGTAATGTTCAACGAACCTGTCAAACATGCATAGATTCGGTCCTCTGCACGCGTTAATCTTGTAAGGCATGATCTGAGAATGCAACTTGTAAATATAATGTACCAATACCTACTATTTAATGGATGGTCTTCAATGGACATTTTGAATAATTCGGTTGAAAAATGTCAGGGTTTATTCAGTTCCCAAGCACTAAGAGGATCTACCTGTGGTATCTGTAATGAATCAAAAACTCATTAGATTGTATCTTATCATCATTAAACTGAGTAGAATAAAAGAACTTATAGTAAACTCAAAATGGGTGGGTTACATTTTTATGGCCAATGATTTTATCTCCACCTGTGTTGGGAATTGTATTATGCATTGGACTTTTGTTTGTTGATTTGTTGGGCTAAGGTCTTATTGGCCTTTTTCTATGTTCATAATAATGATGCAATTTAAAGTTGAGCTACTCTGTTTCTTTAGTAGTCAAGAGGTTAAATTCTGATTGCAAAAACTGTGTTTTCCTATAAAGTGCCTCATTTTGTGTCCTGGCATATTCTAGATCTATTATGGTAATTTCACTGATTAACTTAGATGCCTTCTTGGTTTCCAGTTTATTTTTGTGAGAGAAAATATAAATTAATCTGTCCTCTTAAAATACCGTCAGAGTTTCCCAGAGTATTCCTACAGAGTATACCTCTCAAGATGCATTTGTCTCCAGAAAACAATCAATTTGCTTAGATATGAATTCTGTACAGTTTTCATTTAATGACAGGGAGTTAAGACACCAGCTACAAGATGAGTGTGTATGGCAAAGGATTTAAGTTCCATGATCAGAGGGTGTGTTCAGAGATAACAATAGCATCATTTGTGCCGGCAGCTGAAGACCTATCAGGACTGTTTTTAAAAAACACAATTAAAGTCTCTGCCACTATAATTTTAATGAGTGTTCACATTAGGAATATATGAAATACATTTTGGATGAAATTCTATCATCCATGCTGGGTATAGATATTTATCAGAATCACTTAGTATTAAATAAATTGCCCATCACCATGACATATACCCTTCAGGATCTATATATTACAACTGACACTACAAATGGAATAGTTATGGTATTAAGATTACCTCACCACTAGTTTTCTTTGATAGGAGTGAAAAGTCGGGCCCAAAACCCCCACCCTCCCCGAAACTGGACCTTACTTTATAAGTGAGTTTCCAAAAATACTATCTTGGCATTTGACCTGTTACATGAGAGAATACGTTTTTTCTCTTTAATTCATGAGTGAGCCCTTTGACATTCCAGCTGACAAAGTTCAATGTTTGGTCATAAAGATATTGCTTCTGAACTTATGTTGACATTTTGTAGTCATAAGTTAAAGCAGCATTTTACACATGATAGCTTTGACCTAGATTTCATTCTATTACATATGTAAGGGGATGAAGCTATTGTTATGTTGGCACTTACAGTTATTGAGGTACAAAGGATAAATAAGAAATAGCATTGCTTTTTTTCCTAATACCCCAAATTTTACCACCCAAGTGGGGGAGGCCACACTTCACGAACTCCCAGTCCTCTGACATACCAAGAGACAGAGCAACCCAGAACAAATGACCCCTCCAGCAGCAGTATAGAAAAGGTTAAAATTTGAGATATCTTATGAAAGTACAGTTCAAATACAATAAACCTAGTATATGATGTTCAATGTCCCAATACAAAAAACCCAAAGGGGAATGAGTTAAACAGTTACCATGAGACTGAGATAATGATAAGTACATTCTCAATACAATAAACCAAGGGTATGATCTGAAAAAAAAAAAATGTAATAGCTAGTTACATTTTGGTTGTAATATATTTAATGGAGGAAATTTCAAAATAACAATTATATAAAAATATAAATAATAAAAAAAAGGGAATGGTGGAAAACGTAATGGAAGTATAGTTACGCAAATGTTGCATTACACATGGAACAAGTTGAAATTTGCAAGCAGAATCTTCTTTGTCTTGAAAACCACAGTATGATTCATGATCATGTTTTAAAAGGATTCAGGATCAGTCTTTTAGCTCTTTTTCTGCTTCATCCAGAGAGTTTAAAAAATTAAAATCTTCAATAACCACTTTCAATTTGGCAGAGTACAAGAGGCTTTATCTGATTTCAATCTGTATAGGCACGTTTAATGCTGTAGAATGCGGACATTTAGCAACTGTTGCAGGAGAGAAAACTGGGAAAATATGAATGCGGTTATTTTCAAATAATTTTTTTTCAGAGAAGAGCATTAAGTTTTATTTAGCCTATAGTTTTTTTAAATGGTGAATCAGGCTTCTCAGTTTTTGGGGAATAAATCAACTTATATCATATGCTGCTGAAATTTCATCAATTTGAAGTCCTCTCCAGTTATCTTAAAGAAAAGTTCTGCTTGAATTTCACTGGGTTTGGATTTTAATTTTTTTTTTATTCCTTCTTTTTACTGTATCTCTTTATAAAAAAAAAACCTGGGGAAACACTGAAAAAGGCGTGATCTTCACATGAAGATCCCGGGGAAAAACAAAAAAAAACCACAAAAAAGACTACAGAGCATCTCATGGAGACCTTAAACATGACACTTTTTGCAAAGAGATTGACCCCGGACCGTCTCCATGGCGTGGAACATGAGATTCTTCAAAAAACCCTTACAATCAATATCAAATAAGCCCAGGGGAGCAAAAACTAGTTGTGTAAGGAGGGTTTGAGCACCAGATCTAGGGTCTCGGCATATACTGTAAAAATATAGGGGCAATATATTATAAATGAAACGGAAATGCGAAAAGAAAGCAGCGGAGGAAAAGAACCAAAAGCGTTTGGGGAAAAAAAAAAAAAAAGAAGAATCTAGGGAAACCAGAAAATAAGGAAAGTAATTATCACCTGGAACAAGTGGAATTGAAAAAAAAAACCTCAATCCGGCCCAAAATTTAAAAAACAGAAATAAAAGACAAAACAGAACTTCATAAAGATGTTCACAACGGGGTATTGCATCAGAGCAGGTTAGAGTTTGAAAGCAGAAATTTGAAAAGGGTAAAAAACGTTACAATACACATGGAAAAGAAAAAAATGAAAAAAGGAATTAAAAAAAAAAAGAAAGAAAGCGGGGCAAACAAACGGAATTATTACCTAAAAGGGAAAATAAACACCACGGACCAGGGGCCCCATGTATAACCCGTGAGAACTCACACTATAACATGGGCAAAAAGCGAAATTTGCTTCGCAGAAAAATCCCGATGCAGGGAAACTGCGATCTAACTTGCCCTTCCGTTACATAAAAACCCCTCAAACAAAACCGCTTTTTTGGGACCCCTTTTTGTAGCCCGCATTCCCAAAAAGCCTATTTAAATATCAAATCAATATAAATGGCTGCGGTTTTAGAAAAAAACAAGGGAAAAAAGCAGGGAAAATATAAAATTTCCGAATACCAAGTGGGGCAAAGGAAAAACAAATATTTTTCAAATAAACCCCCTTTGGGATAATCAACAAAATGAAGTTGTGAGTGACATAGGTGTTGGAGAAACTTGAAACTCCCTTCACAAAATGCACAGTGCGAAAAAAAAAAGCACATATCAAATGCCGGGGGAAACCGGGGAAACCCAGTCCCGGGTCATATGAAGGTTTTAGGGCAGAAAAAAGGCACCGGGGGGGAAAAACGAAATTCCTTTAATCTAATTTCCCCTTTAATCCCGTGTTTTTTTTTGTCATTTTGTAGAAATTATAAACTTCATCTTTAAAAACAATTAACCCAGTTTCTCAAAATTTCAGTAATTAAAGTAGCCCAAAAGTTTTTTTTTGTATTTGATCTTCTAATCGTATTGATCTATTTTGTGAATCACTCGCCTTAAACCCCGGTCCTTCCCCCAACTGGACACAAATCCATTACATTTATGATATTACAGTTCTCAATAATAAAAAAACTTTGGGTTATACGTGTCATTTTCATGATGAAGAGCTGACCCTTCAGGACTATATTTTACAACGACACTACAAATGGAATAGTTATGTATTAAGATTACCTCACCACTAGTTTTCTTTGTATAGGAGTGAAAAGTCGGGCCCAAAACCCCACCCTGCAACCGAAACGGGACCTTACTTTATAAGTGAGTTTCCAAAAATACTATCTTGCATTTGACCTGTTACATGAGAGAATACGTTTTTCTCTTTAATTCATGAGTGAGCCTTTGACATTCCAGCTGACAAAGTTCAATTTTTGGGTCATAAAGACATTGCTTCGGGAACTTATGTTGACATTTTGTAGTCATAGTTAAAGCGGGCATTGTTACACATGATAGCTTTGACCTAGATTTCATTCTATTACATGTAATGGCTATGAAGCCTATTGTTAGTTGGCACCTTATTGAGGTACAAAGGATAAAAAGAAATAGATTGCTTTTTTCTCATACCCCAAATTTTTCCCCAAGGGGGGGAGGCCACATTCACTTAACCCCAGTCCTCTGACATACCAAGAAAAGAGCAATCCAGAAAAAAATGACTTCCAGCAGCAGTATAGAAAAGGTTAAAATTTGAGATATCTTATGAAAGTACAGTTCAAATACAAAAAAACCTAGTATATGATCTTCAAGTCCCAATACAATAAACCAAGGGAATGAGTTAAACAGTTACAGGGAGACTGAGATAATGATAGCATTCTCAATACAATAAACCAAGGGTATGATCTGAAAAGAAAATGTAAATAGCATTACATTTTGGTTGTACATATATTTAATGGAAGAAATTTCAAAATAACAATTATATAAAAATATAAATAATATAAAAGGGAATGGTGGAAAAAAACGTAATGGAAGTATAGTTACAGCAAATGTTGCATTACACATGGAAAAGTTGAAATTTGAAGAGAATCTTCTTTGTTTTGACAAAACCACAGTATGATTCATGATCATGTTTTAAAAGGATGTCAGGATCTAGCCTCTTAGCTTTTTCTGCTTCATCCAGAGAGCTTAAAAATGTAAAAAACTTCAATAACCACTTTCAATTTGGGCAGAGTACAAGAGGTTTTTTCTGATTTCAGATCTGTATAGGCACGTTTAATGCTGTAGAATGCGTACATTTAGCAACTGTTTCAGGGAGAAAACTGGAAAATATGAATGCAAGATTTTTAAAAATAATTTTTTTCAGAGAAGAATTAAGTTTTATTTAGCCTATAGTTTTTTGAAATGGTGAATCAGGCTTCTCAGTTTTGAGGCATTTAAAACAACTATATCATATGCTGCTGAAATTTCAGTCCAATTTGAAGTCCCTCTCCAGTTATCTTAAAGAAAGTTCTGCTGTGAATTTCATGGGTTTGGACTTTTACATTTTTTATTTTTTCCTCTGTATGTACTGTATCTCTATTATAAAAAATCCTGGAGAGAAACACTAGGGGTAAATGAGACGGGTCTTCACATGAAGATCAAGAAGACACTTAAAAAGAAACCACAAGATTAAAGAGATCCACAGGGCTCCTCATGGAGACCTAAAAAATGACACTTTATGCAAAGAGATTGACCCAGGACCGTCTCAAGGACGTGGAACATGAGATTCTTGCAAAAAACCCCACTTACAATCAATCAAATAAGCCCAGAGGGAGCAAAACACAGTTTTGTAATGGAGGCTTTGAGCACACAGATCTAGGGCTCTCAGCGATATACTGTAAAGGATAAGGACAATACGTTTTAAATGAAACGAGAACTGCCAAGAAGAAAGCAGCCGGAGGAAAGAGACTCAAAAGCGCTTGGGGAGAAAAAAAGAAAAGAAGAATCTAGGTGCAAACTCAGAAAATAAGGAAAGTAATTATCAGCCTGAACAAGTGGAATTGAAAAAGCACGCCAATCCGGGCCAGAATTAAAAGACAGAGAGTAAAAGACAAAGCAGAACTTCATAAAGATGTTCACAAACGTTGGCGCTATATGCATGCAGAGCAGGTTAGAGATTATGAAAGCAGAGGAATTTGAAAGGATAAAAAAAAACGAGGCAAATACACATGTGGAGAAAGTTAAAGAATAGAAAGTAGGAAAATTAGAAAGTATAAAAAAAAGAAAGTAAGATCACAGTAGTGAAACAAACGAAATTATTACCTAAAAAGGAAAAAAATCACCACGGACCAGGTGTCATTGAAAAAAAGCAGGACAAAGCGAGGTCAGAAATAGATGAGTAGAAAACTGTTATAAAAGAGGTTAAAATGTAGGCATGAAACACATGCAGAGCAAGATACAGAATATGAAATCAGAAAAACAACAGTCAAAACAAGAAAGTAAACATCGATAGCGAAAGAAGAGAGAAAGTATTACTAGATAAATAACAAAAGGCAAATAGAGATCAAATATATGGACATGGGTGATATGTCAGAAGTATGTAAACTTTAAGGTTTGAAGTTTAAGTCAGAAATTTCAAAACGCAGTTCACTCCATGCATTTATTGTTACTTTGCAAAAAATTATTAACTGCTGATGTAGATCATTTTGTCTGTGCTGAAATTCCAAACAGAGAAACCTATCCTGAAATATGGTACAAAAGTCATGAAACACATGTCTCACTGACCTCATTAAAAGATTCAGAACATTGGACTCGAAGATTCCAAATATTATTTTTACAGAAGTTCTGAAATAAAAGTGAAACTAATGAAAAGCAACAATTCAAAAGAAAAAAAATCTTTAAAAATGTGGGATCCAGAAAAACCCAAAAATGGGGGTTGCGTGAAGCCCCTGGTCTTTATATCTATATCCTCTTTTAGCAGCCAGTTTGTCAGTAAGCCCTTGAATTTGATTTTGCAGCTGTTGCTTTTTCGCCATGATATCAATTGTTCAACTATTTCAATACAAGTCATAAACGTTTATTTAACATCTTCAAGCTGAGCAGCAAGTACTCTAATTTTACTTTCTAACTTATTTTCCTGTATTTTTTCAGCAAGTACTCTAATTTTACTTTCTAACTTATTTTCCTGTATTTTTCTTAATATTAATTTTTTTCAAATTTCTGTAAGGTTGTAGTAAACTTAATACTCTAAACTGTATATTCCAAGTCTCTTTTTACTTACTTATTTTCCAATATTTTTCTTAAATTTTTTTCAATTTAGGTCCTTATCTTACATTTCTTTTATATCCCTAAATCCATCTTTGTTTCACTTTATATCATGTACGTCCCTCCATCCAAATGCCATGTATACTCTTATTAGCCTTCAGTTCTACCAGTTGATCTTTTCTTGAGACCAGTATTAAATGATGCGGCTGACTCACAGGGGCTATTAGCTTAGTTGATAGTGGGAATAAAAAGGTCACGCTTGCTTCCAATAACCTCCTGAATTGACAAATTCTCCTTGCCTGCCTCAGCTTCACAGTTTAGCTTCAAATTATGCTATAGGCTAGGATTGTTCTGCAGCATACATTTCCTGGCAAATCTGTACATTTGCCCGTCTGTTCCAGGTTAATCTCTGGAAGGCGTACTCATGAACCTGAGGCCAGTTTAGACTTTGATGGAACTTTAGCTGACTTATCGTTTTCCTTTTCCTTGTCTGTCTGAGCCCTTTGTTTGTTGCTCATGCTTGGATGCTGCTTTATTTGGATAAGTAAAATGCAGGATACCGTGGGATGACAGTGAAACAAAAAAAGGATAAAATAACACTGCTACTAAGACTCTGTCTAGATGTCTATCTTCTAAAACGGATGAGACCAAAACCCTATTAGTATTCTTTTTAGGTAGCATTTACAGATTTTCCCAGAGCAAGCATGGAGAAGAGGAATAGGGTAGGCTATTATTTCATTTTGTGGGCATGGTATGATTGGCTGAGGAAAGGGGAAGGGAGGTTTTGAGAAGGGTTGTTTAATTTTCTGACTTCTATGAAACTGAGGCAAAGTATGCCATTCTAATAAAGGACCAACATGCTTTATCAATATACCAAATGCATATGTGATTAAAGGCTCATTTTATAAAATCAAGCCTGACTTTAGCAACAGAAAAGGGGTAAGAGATGTCAGGGTTATATTATTAAACTCCAATGATAGCCATGAAGAAGGACTGGAATGGGGACATCCACTACCATACTAGATGCTGTGTAAAAGCCCAGTGCTAAAGTTCTAGATCAGGCATGGAAACTCCACCTTCAACATTTGCTGTGATGAGTGTTTAATAGTCAGTCTTCTTTTGTTCCTTATTAAGTTTGAAAGAAGTAACCTAAAATTAGAGCAGTATTTAACAGGAAGAGGAGACATAGACACTCACAGTGGCTACAGGTTTTCAATTTAACCATCTTCCTAATTAATAATTAATTTAAATTGCTATTTAATACTCAGACTCTTTAAATCAGGGATGAACAACGTCAGTGCTGGAGGGCCACAGTGGCTACAGGTTTTGGTTCCAACCCAACTGCTTCTTGAGAAATCATTCATTGCTGATGAAGCACTTACTGCTCAAGTGACATTTTTCTGCTTCCATTTTAGTTGTCACACTTCTTAAGATTTTCAACCTTAATTGCTTATTTCAGTCAAACTGCTGTAATTCATTGTTTATCTGGTCTTTATTAGCAATAAGATGCAAATACAAGGGACCCAGCAGGTCTACATGTAGCTTGTCTCCATTTCCATCCATGTGTATTCACCATTCACTATTTGGTTTAATTAAATAAGTCAGAAGGAAACTAAGCAGAAAGTGAAGAACTGAAAATTACTCATCCAATTTTGGCTTCTTTTCACTTGGATGATACATGATTTATTAGAAAGTGAAAAAAATCAGTGATTTAAGAATGAACTGACACGGTAGAGTTAAAACATTAACAAGCTATGAAATTTAATAAGATCTGTCATTGGTGAGGGCTGGCTTCTAATTAAGCAACTGGGTTGGAACAAAAACCTGCAACCACTGCGGCCTCCAGGATCAGAGTCGCCTCCCTGAGACAGACGAAGGAAATGATTGTGCAGACTGAATTTAGGGGTACAAAAGCAGATTTTGGCTAGTTTATATTGTATGAAGAAAAGTGCTCCTTCGAATCAAATTATTTTCGAATATGAGATCACTTGGAGCATTTCCTAAGAAAAGTAAAATATTACCTGCATTCAGAGATAATGCATGGCTCCCGTCACAAAGTGAGAATAGGGTGATAAACTTATTCTGTGGTCACTCCTGCCTGGCACTTTTACAATCTTGAAAGGGCAAATAATATTCCAATTAGTAAGAACTACTGCCCTGAAATGTGAATATAACATATTGATCATATTAATGAAATCTGTCTCATTTCCATTGAATACATGACCTGTTATAGAAATTGAATACTTTTTCTGGATGGATGGGATTGATGTTAGAAATTATCTGTAGTGTGTTGTGCTCTGATAAAACCAGTCTAATAAGTGTAAACTATATTACAGACTGGGTGCAACGTCATAATAACTTAGCCAGCAATTTTGCATCAGTGTTAATAGGAGAAATTGAAGGTAATTTACACATTTTTTATCTTGAAGGAAATATGTGATGGTCATTGGCATACTTACCTGTAAAGTGATTTTGCTAAATATCTTCACACCCAATGTGGATGATTGGGACTTCATGCAAAATGTATTTGAATCCATTCTCAAGGTTAACACTCATAAAATTATAATGGCTGGGGACTTTAATTGTGTTTTAAGTCTAGACCTAGATAGATCTCCTACCACAGAGGTGATGACATCTAACACTTCAAAAACAATTACACAGTTTGTAACTGATCACAACTTACCAGACCCCTTAAGATTTATAAACCCAAACTCAAGAACATATTCCTTCTACTCACCAGTGCATCACTGCTACTCAGAAATGATTATTTCTTTATAAATAACAATTTTTTGCTTACGATTAAATCTTGTAAGTACGACCCTATTGTAATCTCTGACCATGCCCCTTTGATCATGAAGCTCAAATAATTATGCCCCACATAGTCATCTCATAGCTGGCGTTTTAACCCACTTTTATTAGCAGATGATAACTGTACAGAATTTATATCCTAAGAATTTTTTTTTTTTCTAGAGCTAAATACAGCCTCAGAGGTCTCTGCTGGAATACTCCAGGAAACCCTGATGGCCTTCTTAAGCGGTCAGATTATCTCTATCTTCCCACAAAAATAAATTGGAAACCAAGAAGGTATCAGAGCTAATCAGTGAAATTACCAGAATAGATCAAGAACATGCCAGATGTCCAAATGAGTCACTCTATATGAAAAGACAGGCTCTGCATTCAAGACTCAACTTCTGACACTAAAGAAACAGAACAACTAATTTTAAATCAAGACATCATCACTATGAACACAGAGAACAAGCTAATCAGATCTTAGCTCAACAAATCCACAAAACTGTCAGAAAAGATGAGGAGGAAAAATGTCAGTGCCCTCCATCTATTTTGGGGGTTGTCTCATTGTTGCCCCCCTAGTGCACCTGTTGTTAAGTTCATTAACACCAAATCAGCTGAAACTGATTAACAACCCCCTCTGCTACTTAACTGACCAGATCAAAGCTTCATTGTCTTGATGTTATACTGTGATTAAAAAGTGTTTCTTTAATTTTTTGAGCAGTACATAAAAACTTTTTAAAGCCACTCCCTTTCAAAGATCCCAGAGTACGGTGGGAAAAGGATCTCTACTCAACAGTTCAGAAAAAGAGTGGAAGGCAGCCATGCACATAATTCACTGAGCTCCATATGCAAATCATACAATTATTTTACTTAAAATTATATATCAAGCGCACTCTCTCGCTTTAAAATTATCCAAATTGTTTCCAGGGCAAGATCCAACTTGGGAACGTTGCAATCAAGTTCCAACCTCACTGGGTCACATGTTTTGGGCCAGCACCAAATTAACTTCGTTTTGGACCCCAACCTTTAAATGCCTTTCAGACAGCCTTGGTGTAACAATCCCTCCTGATCCATTAACAGCTGTGTTTGGGGTTCTTCCAGATGGGCTTAAGGTGGAGAAGGACAAACAAACTGTAATGGCCTTTACTACACTACTGGCACGTAGACTTATCTTACTCAACTGGAAGATCTAACTCCTATTCTAGTCAGTGATACTGATGTTATATGTATCTAAACTGAAATCTAATTCTACTTAGAGGATCTG